>NC_050578.1:166027135-166327135 GCF_011100635.1 Trichosurus vulpecula
TGCTAACTATATATTGCCATTCCATTACAAAGTTAGCTAGCTACACATGAGGAGATACAGCCATGGCTCTATGACGTATATGTGTATGCATTTGAATTTCTATACAGCCACAAGTGCCCCATCTGATTCAGTGTCTGAACGTGTAATGTATATGCACTTCTACGGGTAGTGGTGACATACCGATAGGGCTTACCGACCTCCTCCAAACAGGAGAAAGCCAAGGTCTGATAGTGATCCGGAGCCAAGACTGTTTGGTCCTTATTCATGCTACCACAGGCTCGATCACAGAAGGACGCATGGGAGCTTTCCCTTTCCAGAAACATGCTCTGGGCTTTCAGCTCTGTGGTCGCTCGTATTCTCTTTGCTTCTGGTAGGATACCAGTGGCGTTCCTGGCCTCTGCGTACTGTCCCTACATCTAGCCTGTGCTTCTGTCTGGAAGAACCGAGGATGTAGAAGCCAGACCTAACCCCGCTCCTTTCAGAGATTAGTCTTTAACCTTTAGGACTACTGGGCCAGGGTCAGAATACCTAAGCTTTTTGGAAAAGTCTTGTGCAGCCTCCCCGAAGTAAGGGCAACCCAACGTGGACAAATTCCCCGAATTTTCAGCTCTCCCTTCGTCCTTCCACCCCCTCCCCATCCCGCCTCCCCCCAAAAACAAACATGTCGCCCAGGCTTCACAAAGGGAGGGGGAAGCGGAGGATTGAGGGAAGGAAACTAGGAAACAAACAATCTGGGGCGGGGGGGGGCAAGACAGTATGTTACGCTGGCGGTAGCGGGATTTAGTTGGAAGAATGCTATCAATCTAACCTGCCTTTCTCCTCCCTCGACCATCTTTCTCTATATTCCTTCTCTTCCTTGTCCCTATTCTACCCCCATTCCATCCCCCCTTTCTCTCTCTCTTTTCTGTCCTCTCATTTGTTTTCTTTTTTTCTCATTTTCCTCTACTCTCTCTATCTCCTTTTTTCCCTTGCTGTCTTGCCTACCAGGTGTGGTTTCAGAACCGCCGGGCCAAATTCCGTAAGCAGGAGAGGGCAGCGGCGGCCGCGGCGGCCGCAGCCAAGAACGGCTCATCCGGCAAGAAATCGGATGCTTCCCGGGACGACGAGAGCAAAGATGCCAAGAGCACGGACCCGGACAGCACTGGGGGCCCGGGGCCCAACCCTAACCCCGCCCCGAGCTGTGGGGCCGGCGGTGGAGGCGGAGGAGGCCCCAGCCCCGCAGGTGCCCCGGGGGCGGCGGGGCCCGGAGGCCCGGGGGGCGAACCCGGCAAGGGGGGAGCGGCGGCGGCGGCGGCTGCAGCGGCGGCCGCGGCGGCAGCAGCGGCCGCAGCGGCTGCCGGGGGCCTGGCTGCGGCTGGGGGACCTGGACAAGGCTGGGCTCCCGGGCCCGGCCCCATCACTTCCATCCCAGATTCCCTCGGGGGCCCCTTCGCCAGCGTGCTGTCCTCCCTCCAGAGACCCAACGGCGCCAAAGCCGCCTTAGTAAAGAGCAGCATGTTCTGATCTGGGACCCAGCGGCAGCTGCGAAAACTAGCGGGCGAGCAAGGGGTCTGGCGGGCGAGTGGGCGGGCCCAGGGCTATTGTGTTTGCTGCTGCCGCGGCTCTTTCACCTCGAGCCAAAAATGATCACGATAAGAATTATGAGAAAAAGGCGTCGCCCCCTTCTCCCCCGCCTCCTCCCCGCGCTTTCCCCAACAAAAATAACAAAACTAGAAAACTTTCCTGGCCCCGCACCTGCCAGGGGGCTGGGGGTTTGCGGGGAGGAGCCGGGCAGGTCTGGGGCGGGGCCGGAGGAGCAAGAGGAGCGGCGCTGCGGGGACTCTCAGGGGGCTGTGTCTGTGTGTCCGTGTGTGTCTGTTGGGGCGTGGATGGATGTGTATGTGTGTGGCCGGAGCGGGTTACAGGGAGAGACAGGGGCTGGAACCAACTCAGTGAGTGACTGAAAAACAAACAATAACCCAAAAAACACACACACCAACCAAAACAAAACCGACAACAACAAAAGCCCACACACAAAAAAGAAATCCACCCGCTACAACGATCAAACAGCCAACTCACAAACAGCAAAAACTACTGGAAAAGAAAAATGGGAGAGAAAAGAGGGGGTCGGGGGAGGGGTGACAAAGAATCACGGAGAAATAAGTCGAAAATTAGGCAGGGAGAGGTGGACAACTGTCCGAACTGGACTGGAGTATAGGTCTTTGGAAGCCCTAAATTCTGACCCTCGGAATGGCGCGAGCTGACCCTCGCTGGGCCCCTGCTTCTTGTGGGGGAGAATCTGGCTGACTTCATCCACCCCTTCGCTAGTCCCCGCGTCCTCCCCGCCGAAGAGATCAGCCGCAGCGAGGATTCCCGAAGCAGAGACTCTCAAAGGTCTCAGGTTGCCGGCCACCTGGCCTGTTTGCCACGTTACCCTGCCAGGCTGCACCGCGCCCAGTGTCTCCGGTAATCTCCTTCACACGACTTCTCGAGTCAAAAACAGAAATCCAAAACGAGCAGAACCAAACCCCGAATCTTCGCGGGCTTCCCGAGCTCGAAGATTGCCCTACAAACAATTTTTAATGGCCTTTTCATCTGTAAAATCTGCAAAAGTATTTTTCCCCTGGGGGTGTTTCTTATTCTGCAGTCTCTCTCTTCTTCTTTTTCTCCCTTTCCCCGCAAATCCTCCTCCTTTTCTCCTCTTTCTTCTCCTCCACCAGCTTTTACTGAACTTTTAAAGCACTGATTTTATTTTATTTTTTCTATTGCAGTCCATGCAACTGACTGCAGAGAAATATACCGTGCAGGGAACAGTGCGCAAGGTCGCAGAGCCTGTTTGAATGTCCCTCTCCGGACTCACATCCTTTATGGTAGATGGGATGTATATTTATTATTACATTGTTCATGCAGTTTAGACCTACATCTCTGTTGGGTTTTTTATTTTTATTTTAAAAGGCACAAATATAGATATTAGTTGAATGTCGATGCTTTAACTTTTTCTGTGTCTTTCTACAACTGTGTTTCTGTGACTCAATTGTATAGTGTTAATATCAGTACGAGATCGTCTACTCTAGTTGACCGTATAATGTTTTCCCTCCTTGTAGTCTCTTTGGCGTGTCTTTATGGAGTAATAAAGTTCTCACGGGTTCCCTTCCTTTGCTTTAGAGAGACCATGGGATATATTTTTGTTATCAGTTGCATGTTTGTCTGATTTTTTTCTCCCTGTTGGAATATGTTTGTGAGCATAATTGTCATAAGTTATGTTCAGGAGCTACAGATTTATTTATATGTGGTTATAATGAATGCTTCTATTTAAAAGGGAAATATTTCTACATGTGCATATAGTTTTCCAAGAGTGTACCATTAACTTGATTGTTGATAATAAAAACAAAAACAAGTCTACCAGTGGAGTCCTGCCTTTTTCTTTAAAAAAAAAAAAACCCGCAAAACTTTTAAATAGATTAACACAAGAAAGAAGGAAATATTTGAAAGTAGCTGAGCAATAATAATAGAAATAATAAAAACTGCCACGTATGTGCTGGAAGGTTTACTAAGTGCCTTACATACATTATATCATACAAGCAATGCATTAGTCCCTACATACACTTTCTGAGATCCAATTTCTCATTTCAGAAACAGAGCAGCCAAGAAAAGTAATCAGGATGAATGCAGTCAGGATTCTGCTAGTCTATGCTAATTAATCATTGAGTAATAAAGGAAAAATAATACACACAACAACATTATTCCTGTTTATATTTTGGCATTTATTCCTCCTTATCTGGAGACCTGGATGATGGGTTGGTTATAGGTTATAGCCTGCTTACATCCTCTATGTGCCTCTTTATTGCACTCTGTGATACTAATATTCGTTCTTTGGAGACTGGAGGTACTTTGTAGCGTCAATAGTCCAAGGAGCAGTGCCTCTTTGGCAATGAATAGGAAGAGTTGATTCCATCCCCAGCACCCTTCAGGAAACAAGCACATGTGGAATAGAATAGCCTTCTCCCTTGAGTTCCTCCCACATCTCCCAAACCTACAGACCCGAGAGTAACAAGGAAAATAATTAAACTTCTTTCTCCCAGACATGGAATCAAAAAATATCGGGAGAGTTCTGTGGGAGTCACTGTTTGCTTCAAGGATATGTAATGGGCAGGGACTGGAACAATGGAGAAAAGAATAGAAAAAAAAAGGAGAATCGCTGGATTAGTGCTAGGAACAGACAAGGAAGAGACCAGGGGATGGAGTCAAAAAGAATTCATCTCAGTAGGGATAAAAAAAAAATTCCAGCCCTAGTTTTGTCACCAGCCAGGATCAGGTTTCTGCCAGTCCATTGACATTCCACTTAAAAAGGAAACCAGTGGTTAACCATTAAAAAAAAAAAAGTGAAAAGGACTAATTACCATAATTGGAACATGCCTGGAAGAGGTAAAAGTACCAATCTTATCCTGGTCTCACTGGCTTTGTGAGATCTGGTCACTATCTGCTCCTTTGGCTCCAAAAATCTCAGGTCTGGGAAATGATGTAATTCTATGTAGAATTAGTCCCCGAACTTCTAATCGTGATCTTGGTCTTAATAAATAATAATAATGATAATAAGTATTTGATGCAATCAAGGAAGTTTCCGTTGAAAATCCCAGACTTTCATTTTCATATCTCTAGTTTTTGCTTAGATTTTGCAAAAGGATTAAACAAAAACAAAAAAGAAAAAAGGAAAAGTCTTTAAATGCCCTCAGTAAACCCTCCAGAAGAACAGTATTGTCCATAGACAATGGCATTAATTGTTCTGGGCTGAAATTCCAGAGCCTCCCAGATCACTCAGACCCCAGCATTTGGCTATAAATACAACTTTGAGGGTCAGGAAGAGGCAAAGAGAGAGGAATTTATGGACGAAAAAGGAAGTCCCAGTCTCAGGTATCCCTGGTGTCCCAGAACAAAGGCGCTGAGGGCCACAAGACAGATTAGGAAGTAACTGAGTTTTGCTAGCAGGTCCAATGAAATTGGCATCTGGGAAAAAGGGAAAAGAAGGAGGAATAAGAGAAAGAAAGGACTGAGAAATGGTCAATAAAAGTTTCCACTTTGTGGAGGGATGGTCATGAATGACTAGAAATCGCCTCAAGTTTTTCTGAGAAGCCCCAGGGTCATAGTTTACCTCTACCAGGCCTTGACATTCCTGCCCTCCTCCCCAATCTTCTTTGCCTCGATTTGGAGGTTGCTAAAGAAAAGCTTGCTGTTAAAAAAGCATTTTTTCTGCCATGTAAGAAAATCAAGAGAATTCTATACTACAGTTATGAGAAAGACATACTCTTGGGCAGGGAATTGCAATATATGTTTATATGATATATTCTTTTCTCCTTTCCTCTAAGAAATATTTTCAGCTATTTATTTATAGTCCCTGTCACCTCTGCTTTTCTTATTGAGCAGTGTAGCAAAAAGCTAGTTTAAGAATTGAAATTAATAACTAAAACCAAAACTAATGCCCTGACTAGACAGGAGGCAGTGTGGAATAGTGATAAGCCCATCTCATTGGAAATAAGGAGACCTAGATCGCAGTCCCTGCTCAGCCACAGTCACCTTGGGAAAGTGACTCAATCTCCCTGGGCTGCAGTGTCCTCAAATGTCAAATGAGCTGTTTGGACCTCAAGCTCTCCAAAGTCCTTCCAGCTCTAAAATTCTATGATTTTCTATTGTGTTATCTAGTGGCAGGACATTGTGTCTCTCCATCATCTGCTGGAGCCCTTCACAGTGTGAACAAGCTCACTTTCACTTTTCTTCTCCTTTGAAATTTCCATTTTGGCTCATCAAGGCATCCTTTTTCCTGGCAACTTCAGGACCACATGTGACTTCACAAAAGCAGCATGATCTGCTGCCAGGGGGCTATCTCTAAGCCAAATCTTCATCAATATGGTAAGCTGCAGGAAAGCTGAGAGTGGCTCCTGAGAGCTGATAACTGAGACAACAGCAGATTATTGAAACCAGAAGAAATGATGTCCTGGGTTCTTGCCAGTGGACATCTTGGGTTTTTAGACATTCAATTAAAGTATTTAATAAGTACCTACTATGTACAGAGTATCCTGATAGGAGCTCACATATTATCAAGATAAACGGCACATAGTGCTTGCTCACAAGGAACTTATACTTTTATATTCAAGGAAATAAGTATAAAACTTCTATTTTTATACTCCAGGAAAATAAGGTATGTGTATGCTAGGTATGTTAAAGAGATACAAAGTGCAATTTGTAGTCTATTGAAAGAAAGTTGATTTTGGATAGAAGAAATATAGATGCATCCAGGGGGTTCAGTAGATGGGGTGCTGCATTCAAATCCTTCTCCAGACATTTACTTTGCTGTGTGATACCGGAAAAGTTTTTTAACCTTGTTTAGCCTCAATTTCTTCATCTCTTAAAATAAGCTAATTATAGCCCTTAAACTCCCAGGGCTGTTGTAAGGATCCAGTTAAATAGCACCTGTAAACACTGTTGCTGTTGTTGATTGTTGTTATTTTTAAAGGCTTCCTGGAGGAGGTGGTGTTGGGCTTTGAAGGATAGGTAACATTTCAATCGATCATGATGAAACTTGAGGGCACTCTAGGCACAGGGCATCATATGATCAAAGGTACAAATTTAAGAACCCCTGGGACATATTCAAGGGAGTTGGAAAGCAATCTCTAGTGCAACATAAGCTATTTCCACATCAGATAGAAGAGATAGATCTATACAACTAGATCAGGTACAGGAAAGATGATCCTTGCTGAGATCGGACCCAGAAAGGCTGAGATGTGATTATTTAGCTGTCATTTTGACAGACGACCCAGAAAAGTAGGACTAGGAGGATCCAGAAGAATATGGAAAGTAAGCCTAGCCAGTAAATCACAGAAATATGGAAAGAAAAGTTACAAAGAGGTCACAGACCATTAAAGAGTTGGCTCTGCCACTTCTGGTGAGACCTTGGCCAGTCCCTTAACTTCTTTGGACCTCAGTTTTCTCACCTGTAAAATGAGCAGTTTGGAACAGACGACCTCGAAGTTCCTTTCCCCCCTTAATCTGTTATTTTATGACAGAGTGGAACTTACAAAGAGCCTGCAGAATGCATGAGATGATTGGAAAGGGCCATAAAAAGGGAAACGTGAGAAAGAGAATTCTGAGCAAGAGTTAGTCCAGCAGTCTGGTACATGAAGTACAGAGCAGAATTCACCAGGGTGTGGTGAGCATGTTTTCTGTATGGTAACATATTTATGTCTCTCAGCCTTTTCCCGGTAAGTGAACCAGACAGGGAGTAGCCGGGGGCATAGGACATGAAATGGAGAGCATTTACGTTTATGAAGTGAAGACTGCGGGAATAGATGTCAATACAGATACTCATATATCATAGTCCTGACAGTTGGGATGGCAGAAGCACTAAGGTTTTCAAAAAGTCCTCCCTTTTCTAGTCTTGGGTCCAGATCCATTTCTAACACCAAGTGTTTCCCAATATAAGGTGGTAGGATAGGGACGATGGCTAAGGTTTGGTCATAAGAATATTTTGGATTTCTAATGGAAACAGAGTTCTATGAACTCCTTAAGAAAACAACCACTATCTGAATCCAGATTGTAGTCATATGTATGCAATAACACCATTTATATGAGAATCTGTCACCTTGGTCTCAGTTTATTTTTACTAAAGGATCCAAACAATTATGAATAATAAGGAGTTCTAGCTCCAAAGTTGGGTTTCCTGTTTAGGACATTACATCTCCTGCTTCCATCACTCTGTCTAGGCTGTGCCCCCATGTTTAAAATAAACTCCTTCCATCTAGTTTCCTCTGATACCAGGCCCTTTGTGAATTCTCCTTACGGATTAGTTCTAACAGACCAAACAACTGTGAGTACTCTCTACTGCTTTAAATGGCTAATATTTTCCAAATATTTTGCATTTTGTTATCTGTATACATGATACATTCCCAATAGAAGGAAGGCCCCTAGAGGACAGGGACCATTTCATTTGTCACTGTATTCCCATTGTCTAGGATAGTGCTTTGCACACAGAAGGCATTTAGTAAATGTTTCTTCAACTAAATTATGTTGGAGGACAAATGAGCCTCTCTCTGCCTCCTAGAAAACAAAAGCTCAAGAACAAAATCTCTAAAATAAAAATAAAGTTTAATAAATTCTAAAAGACCAGTCACTCATGCTTATCAGCGGAGGCGGGGGAGGTAGTCAGGAAGCAGGGGAGAGTAAGGATGATTCAGCTGTCTTAACAGACCATTTTCAAAAGGTTAGGGAGGGGAAAAGAAATCACTTGATTCAGTTGACTGGCACCATTTTGATCAGAGGCTGTCTCTGTTTTAGCCATTAGAATGCCCTAGGGCCAACTGCTTCCACAGTATTTTAAAGCCCAAATCACTCCCTTTAAATTTTATATTAAAGGCTTATTAAAGCTTTTTTTTTTTTTTAAAGAATCAGAACCATTTCTGGATTTCCTTCCCCTACACGGTGAACCTTCCCTCCTAACAAAGAAAAACAATTAAGTAACACTAACCAATTTAGCAACTAAATATTTGACAATGTATGCAACACTCTGTAACTGTGGTTCCCTACCTCTCCAAATAAAGGAGGGAAATGCATTTTCTCATTTCTTCTCCTCAAGAGAAAAGACTCAAAGATAATCATTATAATCACCCAGACAGGCGATATCTCCTTTTCATTTATATGTTTATATTATTGCAGTCATGTATTTTGTTTTTCTTACTTTGGTTAGATCGTGAGCATTTATTAAGTACTTAGTCTGTGCCACCTAGCTAGGCACTGAGAACACAAAGGCAAAAGTTCCTACGCTCAAGGAATTTACATTTGATTGGGGAGATGACACTATACTTCTGAGTATAGCATATAAAGTATGTAAGTATAGTATATACTTATAAATATAGTATACAAGGTATATAAGTATAGTATATACATATATAGCATGTAAAGTATATAGGAAGAGTATATAAAATATAAAATACAAGATAATTTTTTGTGGGAATGCATGAGCAATTGGAGGGATAAGGAAAGGCCTCATGGAGGACAACAGAATACTTGAGCTTGATTTTGATGGAAACCAGGAATTTGGAGGTGAGAATGAAGAAGGAATGCTTTCCAGGCATTGAGGACAGCTGGTGCAAAGGCACGGAAGTGGTAGATGGAACATTGTACATGAGTAACAACAGCCACAAGGCCAGTTTGGCTGGATTGTAGAGTAGATTGTGCAGTACCTTAAGGAGAATACTATGAAAGAAGCTTTGAAAGGTCATGAAGGGCTCAATGCCAAACAAAAAAGTCTGCACTGTATCCTAGATGTTATAGGGAGCCACCAGTATTTACTGAGCATAGGAGTGACATGGTCAGACCTATTCTCCAGGAATCATTGTGGCAGCTATGTGTGGAGGATAGATTGAGAGGGGAGAAATTTGAAGCAGAGAGATTACTTAGAAAGATACTGGGCCTGAACTACGGTGGTAGCTAAGAAGGAGATGCATGCAGGAGACACTAGGGAGGTAGAATCCACAAGAGTTGGAGACTGTTTGGACATGGGGGGTGGGGAGAGTGAGAAATTGAAGATCAATTTGTACAGGTCTTTCCATGTTTCTCTGAATTCCTGTTATTTCTACAATGATATTCCACATTCATGTGCCACAATTTGTTTTGCCATCCCCCAGTTACCCATGGTTTCTGGGCTTTTTGGCCACCAAAAGGAGTATTGTTATGAATATTTTGTTATATCTAGGACCTTTCTTTCCATCATTGACCTCCTTGGGATTCCAAGAGGTAGCAGTAAGGAAGAATAGCATTCCACATGTGGTAGACCCAAAAGAATGATTCTCAAATGTTGGATGGTCAAATAGCATGGTCCCTTTTGGCACGCTAATAAAATCTATGGACTCCTTCTTAGAATGTTTTAAATGCATACATTAAAACAGGATTAAAAAGGAAACCAATTATATTGAAATACTATTGTCAAAATATAAAGTTTAAAAAATAGTTTCATAGACCCCAGGTTAAGAAGCTCTCCTCTGAAGGAATGTCAGTCTCTATGATAGTCAAAAATGGTTTTATTACTGCTCATTTAAGGGAGCTTCCTAATGTCTCCCACATCACACCATAGAGGTGGTTGTCTACTTTCCCCTATTCCCAAAGCTAGCCCTGTATTGACCAGTCAAGAAGCAGAATGTACAAGGGACATGACAAAACCTCTCTCCTTCTCTCTCACTCTCTCTCTCTCTCTCTCTCTCTCTCTCTCTAACTCTCTCTCTCACTCTCTCTCTCTCTCTCTCTGTCTCTCCGCCTCTCTCTCTGTTTCTCTCCCTCTCTCTCTGTCTCTCCACCTCTCTCTCTGTTTCTCTCTCTCTCTCTGTCTCTCTGTCTCTCCGCCTCTCTCTCTGTTTCTCTCTCTCTCTCTGTCTCTCTGTCTTTCTCTCTCTCTGTCTCTGTCTCTCTCTACACACACATTTATATGTATATGCATGCATGTATGTATGTGTGTATGTATATGCATATATGTAACTATATTTAGCAATTTTTAAAATAAAGAAAAGGAACTTCATTCAACCAGCTAGGTCAGTCTTTTAGCCTTCAATTTATAGACTATCAACTATAAATGGCAATCGACTCTCATTGAGGGTCACTGAGGGAGGGTCCTAATATCACTGCACAGTGTCAGAGCCTGGGGTTAGAACTCAGAATTATCCTCACTTTTCCACCTTTCACCCACCAGTTCCCTGAGGTTATGCTTCAACCTCAGCATCATACTAGAAGGAGGGAAGGAAGTCTGATATTAGGAACAAATGAGCCCATTCATTGCGGTTCTATAGCCATCTCAGCTTCATTTTGTATAAATTTGATTTCTCTGTCTTGCTTAAGGCAGAATAACAATAATGAAAGGTGAGGAAAAAACACGATAAAATGCTACCTTTTCTTAACTAATTATGCATCTCTAGAGAATATTAGAATAAGTGCTCCAATAAAAATTTAGAAGCAAAAATTAATCTTTAAAGTATGTAATGACTTCATATTCTTTTAAAAGTAATTTCCAATACTGTCCAAAGAAGTTTGAGTTTTTGAATTATTCCGCTCATTTCAAAAGCTACTGAAAATGGCCTCATTAGAGAACAATCACACATAGAAAGACATCTTTAACCCCTGTTTCACCAAGCGTAGCATTCATCATATGTGTGTGTTATATAAGTGTAAGGTCTACAAGCCAAATCTTCAGTGGTTCTCTCTGGCACTCAGATAAAATACAAGGTCCTCTATTTTTCATTTGAAGCCATTCATAACAAAACTCCAGTACAAACCCAATATAACTCCAATGTAACCTTCCTACCTTTCTAGGATTATTGCCTATTCTTCCCTTTCTCCCACTCTCCATTCCACTTTTTCTTCCCAAACTTTGTGTCCTATCTCCAGACTCTGTGTCTTTAACATGGCCTGTCCCCTTTGCGTAGAAGACAACCTCACTGCCACTTATACGATAGAAAGTAAGTGACAGGGTGCTAACCTTGGATTTAGAAAGACCTCAAAGAATGAGAAATCCCATCTCAGGAACTTATTAGCTCTGTGACAATAAGAGCAGGAACAATAATAATGAGAATTACGGGGAAAAAACTATAAAAATGCTACTTAAATTTAGAAGGAAATATGTGAATGCTTGCCCTGTGTGAGCATTCACACGGTAGTCAGAAGAAGCAACACCAGAGCACTCTCAAGGTCTCTCTTAAGAACTTTGGAATTGATCGTGTGACATGGGAGACACCAGCAAAGGACTGCTCAGCATGGCGTGCCCGCATCGGAGAGAGTGCTGTGCTCTATGAGCAAAGCAGAATTGACACAGCTCAAAGGAAATGCAGGATGCGCAGATTTAGAGAATCCACCCCAAATGTTCACACAGACTATTTGTGCCTGACCTGTGGTAGAGCATTCCCAGCTCATACTGGTCTGATCAGCCATAGTCAAACACATTAAAACTCAATTCTAGCATAGTGAGGTCATTTCGGTCCTTTTCAACCAAGAAGGAAAATGATTAATTACCATTTAGATTGTGAGCTCCTTGAGGGAAGGGATTGTCTTTTGCCTCTGTTTTACCCCTAGTGCTTAGCGCAGTGCCTGGCAAATAGTAGGTACTTTAATAAATGTTTATTAACTGATCATTTGATTAATCAGAGGAAGTCACTTAATCTCTGGCCTCACTTGTTATCATTAATATAATCTGCTTTTAAGCAGAATGCCTTGGGTTTTCAGGTGGTTTTCCACCCCATTTTGTTTTTGTATGCCCAGTGCCTAGAACAGTGCCTTGTTCATAGTAGTTGCTTCACAAACACTGCTGGAAAGGTTCTGGGCAGGACACTTACCTCCTTCCACTCTTCCACCCTTCCTTCTTTCCTTCCTTCATTTTTTCCTTCCTTTTCTTTCCTTTGCTTTTTTCTTTCCCTTCTTTCCTTTCCTTCTGTCCACATAGGGTATTATACCCTTTGGGTGCTCTACCCAAAGGAAATGTAAATTTTGATTGCTGAAACTTTCTTTCTTAAGGACTCCTCCTTAAACCCAAATTACTCAGGCTCTCCTTGACTGGCCAACAATAGGTCCCAGGTCAAGCCTCGCTTGGTCATTGGGACCTGATTGGCTCAGAATGAATGTAAATAGCAGTTGTTTCTGTTTTGGCCAGAAACCCTGAGGGTCTTCCTTTTGACTAGGTAAAGAGGCCATTCTCTGCCTCATTTTTTCCCTAGCCTTAATCACTGAATAGGCATTGTCTCAGCCAAACTGAGACCAGTTGAAGACCTTTGCTTAAAAAGGCCATGATCTCCCACTGGGCCATCTCAAGTCTTGATCTATATTTCACCATTGGACCCAGATGGCTCCAGAGGAGAAAGTGAGGCTGGTGACTTTGCACCATACTCCTTCACTAAAATCCAATTCACTTGCATGTCATGGCTTCACCTCCATGTTGCCATAGTGCTCTTAGAGAGCCAAGGACAAATAATAACAAAATGTGGGATAATGGATAGAGCTATCCTCTGGTTTAGAAGAACTTGGTTTAAGTACTAACTGACAAATATTAGCTGTGTGACCCTAGACAAATCACTTAACCTTTCAATTCCACAGGCATGTGTCCCTTCCAGGTGTGCCCAGGCATTATTCAAGTTTGTATTTTAAGTAAAGTTTAATAGGTAATTTTTAGTTATTTTCATTTTTTTAGTATAACAAACACAAATAATGTCCTTTATGATGAAATAATCAATAAATGTCTGCTTCAAAAAAATTCCCTGAGTACAAATCCTAAAGAAATGTTCTGCTCATCCCTTCCTTGGTTCCAGAAAACCCTTTAAGACTCCACATTGAGGAACATTTGCTTATCTTCATTCTTAAGAGAAGTGTCATCTCTGGAGAGCTTCCTACATTGAGGAAACCACAGGTTGGGATAAAAAAAAATGAACATATAAAATATCAATAATTTATTCATGTTTTAAAATTCATATATTTGAAATTTAAAAATTTTTCATATATTAAATTCATAAATTCATAATTCATATATTAAATTAATATATTTTATATATCTTTTTAAAAGAGAAGTGTTCTATATATCTATGCAGGTAGTAGGCATGAACTAATGGCCCCACCCCAAGGACTGTGGGCTCTGAGGGAACACGGATTACATGAGTATGCTGAGGCTTTACTGGTGTGATTGGAGAGGGGGGAGAGAGAATTCCCTGTGCTTCCCACAGTAAAGCTTCAGCAAGCTCCCTTTTGACTTTGCTCTCACTTAACCCAACATGACTGAATGCAAGAGATGCCCTCAGCCAGGACTCTGCAGGCACCACACTTAGGAGGAAGAGTAGAGGCTCAGTTTCATTTGGGAAAAGCTAATAATAAAGCTTTTAATTATATATTATATTATATATATAAAAATTTAATTATATATAAATTATATAACTAAGCTTTGCAAAGCACTTTAAATATATTATTTTGTTTGATCTTTACAACAGTCCTTTGAGATGGGTATTATTATCATCAACACTTAACAGATGAAGAAATTAAAACTTAGGGAAGCTGTGACTTGCCCAGGGTCACACAGCTAGTAAATATCTGAAGTAGGATTTGAATTCAGGTCTTCTCACTCCAAGTCCAATGGCTCTCTGGATTATAACAACCAGTTGCCATTACAAGCTCATGTTCTGCCAAGTTCCACTTCTCTCTCCATGCTCAGCTGTTCTCCTGGGAGAGGAACAACTACTCAGCCCCTAGTGGGGTATATTTCCTTCCATCTCATTTAAGTCATTTGAATCAATGCTACAATAGGCAGCTGGGACCAAAGCATGTACACACCCTGAAAATCAGGCTAGTCCTGGAAATTCAGCCTCGCGGGAACAAGAGCATGATTCTAGCTTCCGTTCAAATCAGAGATTTGAAGCTTAAAGGGAACTTAGGGGTCCTCAAGTACACCCCCTTATTTTATAGGGAGGGTAAATGATTCACCCAAGTTCATACTGCTGGCAAGTGTCAGGGGCATGAATTGAACCTAGGTCTTCCTGACTCCAAATCGAACATGTAGGGGAGACATATCTTTTCCAGGGTTGCAAATGCAACAAGTGTTAGAGTTGGGAATTTAACCTATGACTTCTGATTCCAAAAAAGGTGTCCATTAGACCATACTGCCTCTCCCTGTTGGGCTACATATAACTTTGGGGCAGCATGATCCCCAAACACCAATTCGAAGGCCCAGAACCAACCCCCTCCTCGTCCTTCAGAGCTAAGGAGGTACACTGGATCACATCACTCTATGGAGACAACCATTTGGAACAGGGACTAGATGAGTATGAGAGGAGACAGTAGTGGGGAAATCAAACAGCTGTGACCATTTTCTAGGATTATACTGCATTGTTTTCCCTTTAAATAAACTTAAGATGGGAAACTAATAGAATAAAAGTATCCCTTTGCTCCTTTTCCCCCTCCCACTTCCACTCAGCAGAACCACATTCTGGAAATATTGATTTGCCCAAGTAACACTTAGAAACAGAGAGTTAAAGGAAGACTTGGCAAATCAGACCTGGAGGAGCCAGGCCTGGCTCGTGGTTGTCAAAGAAATATTAACATTAAGTTATCTGGCAATCAGATCATTTCCAGCCTCGGGTGGGGACAGTAGCAGCTTTAGCCAGCCTGGACCTTCTGAATGCTCAGATCAATTCACAGAAGCACTTTCAAAGGAAATAAACCAACCCGGGACTTTTCCTAAAGATTATAGAATCAGAAAGCAACAGATGAGTTTTCAGACATAGCATCCCATCAGGGTGAGAGCAAATGCCTGTATTGCAATTAGAAATGCTGAGTCTGGAAAAACGTATGTGGGAATAAAAGATATAGGATTTGAGCCACATGTCCCTCATATTTTGAAGGGTGTCTAAGTTCATGCCCCTCCCCCATTATTTTCCATACATTTTGAATAGACTAATATCCCTCCAAGCAGAATGTAAGCACCTTGAGGGTAAACTTTCATTTTTTCTCTTTCAGTCCCAAGTACCCAGCACAAAGTCTTACATACAGTAGGTACTTAAATACTTGCTGAGTTGATTTGACAGAAGTAGTGCAGTGCTGGGAAAAGAACATTCCATGTGGAGTCAGAGCATCTGGGTTTAAATCCTATTTCTGCTATTTACAACCTGTGTGACTTTCAGCAAGTCATTTCTCCTCTGAGTCTCAATTTCTTCTCCTGTAAAATGAAGGCTTGCATGAGATGACCTCTAAGATCCCTTCTGACTCCAAATCTGTCTTTTGTAAATTGATAGACAGTAGTGTGGGAAGCGTAAGATCTGACTCATTAAGCAAAAAATAATCTTATTCTTTATTAATTACTAAAAAAAGATCAACTGAGATAATATTTGTAAAATGCTTAGCACAGTGCCTGACAAATAATAGGTGATTAATAAATGTTTATTCCTTTCCCCTTACCCACTAAAAAAAAAAAAGATGGCTTATATTTTTCTAATTGTCTTAAATGTTAAAAGATTTTTGGTCTTTGTGTAAGTCCCATAGAGGTTTATAATGTTACTCTCTGTCTTCATCCATAGTTTTAGCTTCCAGGTGAATATTGGTGTCTTGGTAACACCAAGGCTTAGTGGACTGCATTCCTCAGTCATGGAGAACTAAGAAAAAGAGACATTCCAATTACTATTCTCATTGCTATTCTCTATATCCACCCCCAACCCACATCCAAAATAAACTATAACTTAAAGTAAGCTCAGAAGAGGAATTACCCTCCTTTGGAAACTATCTCAAGCTTTGAATTTCTTCCATAGAACTGTACATTCTTACAGGTAGTATGTGTCAGAAGCAGAATCTGAATCCAGATCTTCCTGACTCCAAGGCCAGCCTTCTGGAAATTATGCCAACTGCTCACTAGAGATTCAAAACTAGGTTTAAAAACATAAACACATTTGAATTTATTAAGTGACTGTGATCATAACCCATAAATCTCTTCTTACACACTTAAGTTGGAAAGAAAAACATGAACTAAAGCAAAGCTCATGAATTTGTTCGGTTTTTCTTTTTGGTTCTGGCACTGGCCCGAATTTGCTTTGGCAAAACAAATATCCTTAGAATTAAGCTAATGGATGTGTTACTTTGCCTTCTCTGAATAAAGGACCAAATCATGATGATAATAAAATCTAAGATTTATATAGTACTTTAAGGTTTTCAGAGAGCTTTTTATATATACATACATACATATATATATATATATAAACACACATATATGTATATATGTGCGTATATATATTATACATATATATATATATATATATATATATATATATATATAAAAATCTCATTTGATCTCATAACAACTTTGTGAGGTAGGTGCTATCCTCATCCCCATTTTATGGATGTGGAAACTGAGACAAGCAGAGGTTAAGTGACTGGTCCAGTCCCTAGTAGGCTTCTGCTGCAGTGCTTAGATTCAGGTCTTTCTCACCCCAAGACCAATGCTCTATCTGCTCGGCCGCGCCATCTCTGGCACTGTGCTGGGTGCTTTACAAATATCTCATTTGATTCTCACAACCATCCTGGGAAGTAGGTGCTATTATTATCCTATTTTACAGTCGAGGAAACTGAGGAAGATAGCAGTAAAGTGCTCGTAGAACATTTGCAGATAGACTCAATAATACGCCTGGCACATTTTCCACAGGTCTTTTGAATCCTTGGTCATACCTTATAATAACAGCTCACGCGTAAGATCGCGTAGAACACCAGCAGCTTAAACAGGTGCATTTCTTGGAAGGAGTCTCGCGTATTCTAAATGATATTCAGAGTTTTTCACAGCTTGATTTCTTAAAAGATCCATCCATGTTTGGACCTAAACAGAAATCATTTAGGTGTGGAGTTATTCTCTAGAGCAGATAGCTAAACATGTCCCGAAAGGGGCAGACCCAAAGATACCGGTGCTGATGGGACCCCTAAGGAAACCGCTGCTCTGCCATGCTTGTGGAAGTGGATTGATTATTGAGAAAACAAGGGGGACAAAATGCTTTGTGAAATCACAAAGACTCTGACCAACGCACGTTCTATTTCAAATTCAATTTAGCAGGAAAGGATCCATAAGTGGGAAGACTGGAGTGCCCTGTAATTTCCCTCCTTAAAGCTCTCGCCAGAAAGCCGACTGCACATCTGAGCCCTCTCTGTTTCAGGCTCTCCTCCCCCACCCCTTCATTCTCTCTCTCCACCCCCTCTGTCTGTCTGTCTTTCTGTTTCTCTCTGTCTCTGTGTTTCTCAATTCTGTCTCTGTCTCTGTCTCTCTATCTGCCTCTCTCTATGTGTCTTTGTCTGTCTGTCTCTCTTGTTGAGAATCTCTGCACATCCACAGAATTCTACAGGAGCTCCTGCAGGAGAGAAGAATATGTTCTAAGAATATAAGCTGGAACCAGTCTCTTCCTCTAACTTAGATCATATTCACACCCTGGGATATAATGCCCACAGATTCTTCTGGTTAATTTTTTATGTTATGTTATGTTATGTTATGTTATGTTATTTATTATTTTAAAAATATGTTATTAATGCATTTTATTTTTATATCAGAGGAATTTCCCAATACTGTAACTGTTTCTCATAGTAGCCTACCTGACAATTTTTTTTAAAACCAAAAACACTTAAACAATCATTTAAAACAAAACTCTCCAATACAGAGACCATGACTGACAGAACATAGAACATAGAACCATAGTCTATCGCCTCTCTACAAAAAGGAAGTGTATTTCAATAGCAGTAATTTGGAAGCAAGATTGCACTTGATCCGAGTTCTCTTACCTTTTAGAGTTGTCATTATTCCATTTTTCTATATTTTGTTTAATTTTCCTGCTTCTACTTTCTTTGCTATGCCTCTATTCCTACACATCCTCCCATATTTTTTCTAGGTTCCTTACATTTGCCAAGCAAAAATGTTCAATTGCATTCACATACTTTAGCTCTTCTACAATCAAAGGACACATTCTCTATGTTCAGACTATTGCTACTACCAAAAAAAGTGGATTTCTACAGTTCATGTCCCTAGCACATGGAGCTCTGCATTTATCCCATTGAATGTGCAAATGTTGAATAAAGAGGGGCTCTAGAGGGAAATAAACTAAAGCTTAGCTAGGAGAGGCTGTCTGCTGCCTTGGGGTCAGGCAAGCACTGGCTTCATCCTGACTACACTACTTAGTATTCTATGATCCTGAGTAAGCCACAACTTACTTTGTGAGGTTGCTGTAAGAAAAGTACCTTGGAATCTTAAAGCATCAATATAAATGTGAGTCATTGGTATTGTTGTCAAAAATCAGGGTAGAGAAGGATATTTGTACACCTTTCCCTTCTTTCTGATTTTTCTTCCTTGATAGTCTCCATTGCTTGCAGCAGCCTGCTGATGAGTGACTGAAGAAATACGACATAAGGATTCATAGAATACTTGATACTTCCTCAGTGTGATTTAGTGAAAAGATTGTGTTTTGTCCTTCGTTCCTGAAGAGGACTATGACATCAGGAAGATGATGCCATGACTTGCAACTGAATTGGATTTAAGTCACCAGCCTCACTTTCTCCTCTAGAGCCATGTGGGTCCAGTGGTAAGATATAGATCAGGATGACTGGAGATGACCCCTAGTGAAAAGAACACTTGATTGGAAGGTGTGAATCTGGCCTTGCTAAAACTTCCTTTGTGAACTTTGGGAAGTGCTTTCATGTCTTTGGGCTTTAGTTCCCTCAAACAAAGATCTTGGACAAAGGACTGAACTCCTACAAGGTGTTCTGTACCAGGATCCTCCTATCTATCATGTCCTATCTATCATCTATCATCTATCATGTCATTTAGGCAGTGCTAGAAAAATTGGAAAGTCATTGTTCCTGCAATTCAGTGAAATTCAGTTCAGTTCCACAAACCTATTAAGCCCCTGCAGCAGCTGGGTGGTACAGTGGGTGGAGCTTAGAGTCAGAAAGACCTGAGTTCAAATGTGACCTCAGATACTTACTAGCTACATGACCCTGGACAAGTCACTTAACCCTGTTTGCCTCAGTTTCCTCATCTGCAAAATAAGCTGGAGAAAGGAATGGCAAAACATTCCAGAATCTTTGAGAAGAAATCCCCAAATGCGGTAATAAAGAGTCAGACATGACTGAAATGACTGAACAATAACATTAGGCCCCTACTATGTGCAGTATTAGGCTTCTTGAGATGCAGAGGGTCCCTGCCCTCAAGGAGCTGACATTCTACTAGTGCTCATGTTCCAACATATATCTAATACAAGGAAAATTGAGAAATGTGAATTAGCTAACTATTGGGGGTATTAGGAGGAGATAGCAATTGAGTTGCCTTGAAGGAAAACAAGGTTTCTGAGAGGCAGAGGTAAGGATGGAGTGCATTCCAGGAATGGCGTTCTAGATGAATGTAGGAGATGGACCATTTGAGTTCGGAGAATGGGGCAGTCTAGTTTGCCTGGAATTAGTTAAAGGGGGCAATATGAAATAAGATAGGGAAGAGCCAGATGGTCCAGGGCCTTAAATTGCCAGGTTAATGAATTTGTATTTTGTCTAATAGATAATGGGGAACCATTGAACATTTTTGAGCAGAGGAGTGACATGGTTAGACCTAGGCCTTAGGATAATCATTCTGGCTGCTACAAGCAGGGAAGACACAGAGGCTATGACAAGTCCAAGTGGGAGGTGTGGAGAGAGCTAAGACAGTAACGTAGTAGGACAGCCGCTGTGTGAATGGTAAGAAATGGATGCCTGTGGGAGACATTACGGGAGTGAAGCTTTGGAGGTATAACCTTCCAAAGACTTGGGAATTTCCTGGACCAGGGAGGTGAGGGAGAGGGGAGAGTCACTTGCTACTTTGCCTCTGAGTGCCTTCCTCTCCCCCAAGTCTTTGTTCATCTCCCTGTTGGCCTCTGGTTGCCTACCCAGGGCCTTCTCTTGGCTGCAGGTAGCTGGACATCCTCTTTCTGTCCCTCCCTCCCCCGCCCCTTGCAGGCTCTGTACCAGAGAATGTTCCTTTTCTAAGTTCCCCATTGAGGTAACCAGGAACTTGGATCCATGCTGGGGCACATGGAGACCAATCCTTAATGAGCTTTTTCCAGGTCCCTGGAGTGGTGTGCACTCACTCTGGGGCCACCTACACTATGCAAACACAAGGGTCAGCCCTGGCTAAGGCTTGCCTTGCACAGGCCCCTCTCCAAGAGGGAGTTAGTTCAACACTAAATCACCCCTGCCACACATGCAGCCCCACTTCAGGGAAGGCTGACTTTCCAACCAATTACTTCCTTTGAAACCCCCCAAACGTAATTTTGTTTATTATTAAAATTTTCCAATAATAAATATATCTTCCCCATTAAGTAACCCATTATTCTTCTCCAAAACAAACAGTGAGCTGGAATTACTAGGCACTGCTTATATTAAATTGTTGCTTAATAAATTAAAACTCCTATGGTTATGAATAAACTAGGTCATCTGCACATTTTGTAAATTAGTAGTTTCCTTTATTTATCCTCCCTTGGCCAAAGCTTAGTTGGGAGTGGGGGGGGGTGGAGGGTAGAAGCAAAATTACTATCATTATTGTTTTATTACTTTCCAGCAAAGTAGTACTCACTGCATTGAAATAACAGTTTAAAATAAACCACTCAATCTAATACAGTGGAATCAATATTGTTAAGTATCAATCAGTAAGTATTAAATTTATAGACTGTATACTATAAGTTCTTTTAGTCCCATTAGAGTCTGTAATCACTCAATAAACCACTAGATTATAAGCTACATGAGGGCAGAGAGGTTTATCGGAACTTTAGAGCTCCCACATTGCCTGAGATTGTGCTGTCCGTAATCTATGAGCAATTGAAAGGTATCAAAGCATAAAGGACTCCTAGTGTAGGACCTCCATCTACCAAGGCAGATGCCAACCCATCATTGACTTATCAACATGTCCTTAACAGCTGCCTCAGACTCCAAGACGTTAAATGTCTTGCTCAGGGTCACTGAGCTTGAAAATGTTGTGGATGAGATTTGAATCCAGGTCTTCTTGTGTCAAATTCAGCCAGCCATCCACCGTGTCCCAGGCTATTTCTCTGGGGGAAAGAGAGGGAGCTGATGACTTTGCACAGCTCTGCCTCACTTAAATCCAGGTCAATTACAAGTCAAGACATCACCCTTCTGATGTCATTGGTCCTCTCCGAGAACGAAGGATGAACAGCAATCTATCCACTCTGAACATAGGAGGGACTTAGTAAATGTTTGGTAAACTGCTTTGAATTCAACATTTCCAAAAATATTTAAAGATCCCATGGCCTACAATACTGGAAGAAGGGCTGGTTTCCACTTTGTCCCTGTGCTTGTGCTCTGATAGTTGGCTATACTTTCTTCATCATTTTAAATATCCTGTCCTAACTGTCCTGCCTAGAACATAATAAACATTTAGTAAGTGCTTGTTGACTTCCTTTTTTTCATTTTCAGTTAACAAGATGAGAAGAAACTGTGTCTCCATATAAATTTTCTCACCAGTATAGGGTAGGTAAAAAGTCTTGGATCTGGAATCAGATAACCTGGGTTTGAGTTCAGACTCTGCCACTCTATACCCAGCATCTCTGGGCCTCTGTGGGGTGGGAATAGATGTTCTCTAAAATCACATCCAACTCTAAATCTTGCCTGAAAAAAAAGTCCTCAAAATTGGTGAACTCAGATAACCAAGCAGCTACCACCCACCAAGTTATAAACCCAGGTGAGTAAGTCAACAAGCATTTACGAAGCATGTGTCGGACTAAGTGCTAGGGATGCGAAGAAAAATAAAAGTCCTGCCCTCAAGGGTTCTGCTCACAGTCTAACAGGGGAGACAACATGCAAACAACTGTAGACAAATAATATATTTGCACACATATGCATATCCTGCATTTATAATAATATATGCAGGATAAATTGGAGGTAGTCTGAGAGGGAAGGCATTACCATTACAGAGGACTGGGAAAGGCTTCTTTTAGAAGGTGGGACTTGAGTTGAGACTTCAAGAAAGTCAAGGAAGCCAGGAGGTTCAGATGAGGAGGAGCATTTTAAGCAAGGGGGCAGCCAGTGAAAATGCCTGGATCAGGAGATGGAGTGTTGCATGTTAGGAACAAAAAGGAGGCCAGTGTCACTGGGTTACAACGGCTGCGCTTTTCCCCCTCTCCTTTCTCATTCTGGCCTTTTTTTGTTGTTGTTTTCACCAATTCTTTCTTTCCCTTTGGGCAGTCTATTCTGATTCTTCTTTTCCTTTTGTTGCATTCCCAAGCCAAAACCAAATAAATCAACCCAATCTTCATCCTGGTTGATCAATGTTATCAGTGAGATACTCAGGTTGAGATATCCTGCAGGCATTTTGAGATGTATGTCTACAGTTTGGAAGAGATCATCATAGGATTTAGAGTAATCAGTTTTGATTCTTTGGGTTTTCAATTAGTCATTTCTGAAGAGAGCCTTTTCTAAGGTTGCCTCCCATCCCAGAATTGAACCCTCCTTTGTAATGAAGCAAAACAGCTAAGCAAAAAACAATCTATATACCTGATAATGTATGAGACATTCAATTTCATTGCCCCTCCCCCTCTACCAAGAAGAGGAAGACATGTGTTATTATCTCTTCCATGGGACCAAGATTGGTTATAATTACTCAGAGTTTTGGTTTCTTTTAAGTGGTCTTTTCATTTACATTATTATGGTAATTTTACATATTGGTTTCTGGTTCTGCTTACTTCATTCTGCTGCAGTTCATAAGAAGCTTCCCATGTTTCTTTGAATTCCATATATTAATTTCTTACTGAATGCTAATTTTCTATTATATTCACATGCCACAATTTTTTTCTGCCATTCCTCAACCAATAGGCACCCTCTTTGTTCCCAGTTCTTTGCTCATCCAATAAGTTCTGCCATAACTTATTTAGTCCATATTGAAGCTTTGTTGTTGTCTTTGACTTTATTGGGACATATGCCCCGTAGTGGAATTTCTAGGTCAAAAGCTATGTACAATTCTGTTGCTCTTTTTGGATAATTCTAAGTTGGTTGCCAGAACCCCAACCCCATAATTTTAATAGAATAACAATTTCAGAATTGGAAGGATCATCAGAGCTTATCAAGTTCAAACTCTGGAGTGAATTCCATTTACACAATTCCCCATTAAGTGTTCATTCAGCCTTCACTTGAAGACCTCCAGTGATATGACTCAATGTGTCCAGAGGCAGCATATTCTATGTTTGCAAAGTTCTAATTATTAGGAAATTTTCCATTATATTTGGCCAAAATCTACCCCTCTGAATTTTCTGCTCAGCACTCATAATTCTTTCTTCTGGAATCCAAGAAAAACCAAGTTGAATTCCCTACTCCATATGAATGCCCTTCAAATACTAGAAGACAGCTACTCCATCCCCTCTAAGTTTTCTTTCCTCCAGGTTAAACATCCCAGTTTCTTAAACTGATTCTTCTATGCCACAATTTCTAGTTCTCTCAGCATGTTGGTTACTCTCTTTTAAACACCCTCCAATTTATCAATGCCCATCCTAAAACATGGCACCCCAAAGTGAACACAATATGATACAATAACCTAAGGCAGAATACAATACTTTCAGTATAGAATACAATACTTTCCTTGTTATGTGTATCATACCTATTAGTATTGACAAAGACAGAATTAGATTTTTTGACTCCCATGCTAACAAATAAGTTAACATATGTAAAGCACTTTGCAAATTTCAAAGCATTGTATAAATGGTACCTATTAGTATTATGTCACATTGTTGACTCAAACTGAGTTTACAGCCTGCAAAAATACCCAAATCTTTTCCACATGAACTGTCTCTCCTATCTTGTACCTTTATAGTTGATATTTTGAACCTAATTTTCGGACCTTACATTTCTTCCTATTAAATTTCATTTTTTTAGGTTGACTCATCATTCTCCTACTGATATATTTTGTGCCATAATTCTGTTTTGTAGAGTATTTGTTATCCTTGCCCCCAGGTTCATGTAATTTGCAAATTTGATATATGTACCATGTTTATTTTCATTTTATCATTGTTCTACATGGGGATGCCATGCAGTCTAGGAATACATCAAACCCCCACTACCTTTATATTACCTGCCTCATAGGACACTGTTTTATATACGTCAAAAAGAGCTTAAATAGAAATTGCTAATATCATTAAGAATAATGAGATGTTCTCTCACTATTTCTCATTTATCTTGAGAGGCAGTATGGTATAGTGGATGGAGCCCTGGACTTGGACTGAGGAAGAATTGGGGTTGAATCCTGCCTTTCCTCTCCACGCTTCTCTTCTCACATTACTCAGATGATTGGCACCCACATCTCCACTTTCACCTCATCTTTGATCAAGTGTGTTTCCTCTTTGCCAAGGCAAGCTTCTCTATATGTATCAACCCATCCCTTCATGTTTTTTTTTTCTAGCAGAAAAGACTATCATTTCTACCCTCTCTTTAATCTTCAGTCTCTCTTTATCTCCTGGCTCCTTTCTAGGCCTACAAACATTCCCCTATCTCCCCCATCCTTAAGAAGTCTTCACTTCATCTTGCCATCACTGCAGACTATCATTCCATATCTTCCTTCTCTTTCTTTGCTAAATTTCTTGAGAAACCAGTGTACATTAGCTGCCTCCACTCAGATCCTCTCACTTTCTTGGAAACCTGCGATCTGGCTTCCAACATCATCATTCAACTGAAAATGCCCTCTTCAGAGTCTCAAATGATTTTTAATTGTCAGATCTGATGGCTATCATACAAACCCAGACATAAAAGGCTTGTAGATAGAGATTTGAGGATCATCCACATAGGCAGAATATTTGAAGTCATGGGCATGAATCAGATTGCCAACAAAGAAATTGTGGAGAAGGAAGAAAAGCGGGTCAAGGGTACATTCTTGGAAAATACTCACCCTAAGGGGTTAGGAAAAGGATGACTAACCAGAAAAGGACACCATGACTCCTGTTTCTGGATATTTTGCTGTATGTATCAAGTCCCAGAATATTATAGGGCCATTTCAATGAAATTCATGACAACTTAAAACATACTAGCCTAAAAATACATACTAGAAAAAAACCCATTGGGTGGAGAATGCCTATGGAATGGCTTGGCTTGGGGAGCCATCTGTCTTGGATAGGTACTCCTGTCAGACAATGAAATGGGTTTAGGCATGAATAAGAGGAAGAGAGCAGGCCACATCACAGGAGGACAATTGTACAGTGTTTTTTGTAGATTCCATGGTACTCCCAAATACAAACCCGCCATTTCTCAACTTCTGTTTTTTGATGTTCGATAGCCATAAATCATGGAATATCACAATCTCTGAGGAATCCAAACTATAGGCGATCCAAGGGACAATGATCCATGACAGTTGTAGGATGGCTAAAATGTATTAACAATGGCTATTGATGTGTAAAAAGTATCATGAAGGACACTTCCCTACACAAATGAGTCTGATCAACAGTGTAGATTGCAACCCATGCTTCACTCTTCACTCTGTGCAACTGTTAACTATGTTGTCCATAAATCCTAATCAAAGGTTCTACCCAGTATGGTCAGGGGAGTCATGGAATACCCGTCTTCAAGAGATGAAGACTGAGGGTCATTCAAAGGTCAATGGAGAAATGGATATTGGACATAAACAGTGAAGTGAAAGCAAAATGAAGTATACAATAGATTCTCAAGGGGATGCATGACCAGAAAGGGAGTTGGGCTGGCCATGTAGTGAAGGCAATGAAGAAGAGCTATATATTCCACATACTGCATGGGGAGTCCTGTAATGTCAAGAAATCTAGAGGATGGCGTAAAAGAAATCATCTGTGGAATACGTGATTAGGAAAGGGGAAGGTCCAGGCATGTCTTGGGAGCCCAGGTGTTGTACTGGAACCCGTAACAAGTTACAATATTCAACTTTTTGAACATAGATTTATTTTTGCCAGAAGCAAAGCAAGCATGTAATTTAAAAGTATTTTTATTCTCCTCATTTAACTTCCTTAAAAATTGATTCCTTCCCATTGCTAAGGAAATGACATTATCTGTCATGACAAAAATGATCCTTACTCATCCTCTGAAACATTTCTCTGTGCTGATTTTCTCTATAGACTTTCCTCTTTTTTATTTGCTAAAAAGTGAAAATTCATCTCAGGTTGAAGGAGTAGTTCAATCCTACAATTTGCTTTCATTGGGGGTTTCTTCTTGAATGAGAATCTTGTTAGGTGGCACAGTGGATAGAGCACTGGTCCTGGAATCAGGAAGACCTCAGTTCAAATTTGACCTTAAATACTTAGTAGCTGTGTGACCCTGGGCAAGTCACTTAACCCTGATTGACTCCAAGAAGAGCAAATCCTATTTGTTCATCACTCACTTTCCTTTTATTAGTTTCAAGTTCATGGTTAATAAGATGAGATGAGAGAGCAAGAAAAGGAGAGTTGATTGTCAATGATAGATCTCAGTCAGTAAATGGGACTTTCTGAAAAGGGCATGCTCTGACAGCATGCCTTCCCACACCCCCTACCCCCATTGCTCCCTAGGACAATAGAGAGAAGGCTTAGTATAGTGGATAGCATGTTAGACTTAAATTTAGGAAAACCTAGGTTCACATCCTACCTGAAACGTTTATGAGATGTGCCAGGCTGGGAAGTATTCTTGGCTTCACTCTCTCATCTGTAGGATGAGAAGGTTTGACTTCATAGTTTCCATAATCCATCCCAGTTCTAGGACTATGATCTTATGATCCCTTTGAAGAGCACAAGTCTGAAGAGCAGACACTCCCTGGCAGCTACTGAGACTGCTGGGATGAAGTTCATATTGGTTCTTTCACAATGGCTGATTCTACCAGAGCTGGGAAACCCCTCCCAACTAGTCACTTTTCTAGAGTCATCCAAGCATTTTTTTTTTGTCAAAGCCTCCCAAGGTAATGTAGCTAGTGGACAAAATTCCTAGGTCTGCTCTCTAATATCCTTTAGTCTTCCTATAAATCCTAAAATTCAACAGCTCTTTCCTTCTTTTCTTTTGCTCCCCCCGCCTTTTTTAATGAATACTGACCTATTTTCTCTCCCTCTCCCACTAATTTAAAAGAAAAAAAAAGAAACCCTTGTAAAAATATGCATAGTCAAGCAAAACAAATTCCTACTGGTCCATGTCCAAAAATCTACATGTCATATCAATTGAATTTCAAAATACTCCAAGAGCTCCTTGACTCTTGAATATAAGCTTGGTGCTTATATTTACATTGACTCTGGGAGCTGCGAGAGACTTTCTCACCTTCTCGATATTTACATTGAAGTGCAATTCTCAGTTCATGTGAATAATTCTCCTAGAAGGTCTGGAAGAGAGTTGCTATTCTCTGGGGACTGGGGTGGAGGAAGGGGAGGCTGGAGGAATCCTGCTTCCCAACTTCAAGCCTTCTTTCTCCACCCATTGACCCCAACTGTGTGGGGTGGTGGCAATGTTTTCGGTCTTGGAGTATCCTAATTCCATTGGTACAGATCCCCACTGGGCTTCA
Organism: Trichosurus vulpecula; assembly: GCF_011100635.1. Classification (NCBI taxonomy): domain Eukaryota; kingdom Metazoa; phylum Chordata; class Mammalia; order Diprotodontia; family Phalangeridae; genus Trichosurus; species Trichosurus vulpecula. The sequence goes on from NC_050578.1 coordinate 166,055,136, forward strand.
GGGAAAACAGGAGGATCCCAGATCCTTTGCATGTTAGAAATGTCTGCAGGCATCCCACAGGCTAAAACTAGCAATTTTGACAAAATGAATAAAATGTTTCTCAGGGCAATCAGTGCAGAAGAGCACTCATGCCAAGTAGCCCTAGCCTTTGCCTTTAATCATTTGGGGGTGGGGCGGGGGGGCGGCGTGGATAGACAGGGAAACTCTGTAATAGGAAGACTGGGACCTTGGGACTCTGCAAGGCCACTACTAGGATGGAGCAACCTGGGGTCAGGTCAGGGAGGCGCTTATCTGGTTTGCAAGGGTGGAGTTGGTAGTAGGAGGAGTAGAGGGAAGGGGTATGCCATTTGCTGACTGCCTAGTGTAACCAGGAAGCTAATTCCTTAGGGAGGCTAGGTGATCAGTGGATAAAACACTGAGCCTGGAGTCAGGAAGATCTGAGTTTGAAATCCAGCCTTAAATACTCCTAGCTCTGTGTCCATGGGCAAGTCACTCAACCCTGTTTGCCTCAGTTTCCTTATCTGTAAAATGAACTGGAGAAGGAAATGCCAAACTACTCAGGTATCTTTGCCAAGAAAACACCCAATGAGGTCACCAAGTATCAGACAGAACTGAAACCACTCAATAGCAACAAAAAATTCCTAATTAGTTTCTATGCTTCTGAAGGATTAAAATTCCATCAAAGTATAAACTGACTAAATTTAAAATTTTTACAACTACTTAAAATTGTTTAAAATCTTTGTGTTTTCTAAATTTCAGTGTCCTGGGGGCAAAGCCCTGTTTCCCCTGCCTTAGGAATACGATGTTTTACCCACCTTTTTCTTATTCCAGCTTCCCCTTCCTACTCCTGATGTCTTTGAGCTCTGGAAGCAAGGGTTCCCCCCCCCCCCCAAATTGGGATTTGAGAACAAAATTAAGATATTTTTCCATTTAGAATTATCAGGTGAACACTTACTCAAAGCAGAAGGTTGAATAAGGTCATCTTCTACTGCATCTTTGACTCCTATTCACCTTCCCACACCTCTTCTATATCTAACTTGCCTGCATCTTCTACTATAGCTCTGGAAGAGGGTCTTTGTTTTTTGAGAGTTTCTCCCTTTTCTTTTTTGAAACTAAGGCCCTACATCCCAAGCAAGGCTTTGGTATATTTAGGTGAGAAAGCACCTGATAGCCTGCAAATTGATTTTAGTGGGGGCTGTAAAACCGAACTGTGAGATTTAAAAGGAAACATAATTATTTCTGCAAGTATTATTACTAATATAAGATGCTAAATGAGAAGACAACAATTTAATTTATCTCCTAAAAGTACACTTAGAAAATGCTATTCTAATGATAAAAAATGAACTGAAATAAAAGCTAGGCTATAAATTAGCCATGAGAAACTTTTCTAAATAGTGGAAATAAGAATTTTTCAGCAGGAATTTAATTCAATGAATATACGGTTTCTACATTTCCTGTTTCATCTTCTATGGGGGAAAAACCCAAGCCCCAAAACATATTTTCCCCTCCAATTTGTCAAAGAAAAACAATGATTTTCTGTGAATAAATGATGAACAAAGATAGAGTTGAGCTTCCTAGTATGGAATCCTAGGCATCTAGTGATCAGGAGAAACAGTAGAAATCATTCAGTTTTAACCCAGCACTTTTCACACTGAAGTTTTCCCATAGTGGAAAAAACATTTCCCACTGTTCCACCCCTCCACCCCCATCCATCATTAGCTATCCAGGCACGCTGAGGGTCTACAGATAAAACATTGACCAGAGTCAACAGAAGGCTTTTATTTGCCCTGGGAAGGTTTGAAAATTGCTCCCCCTAGAGGTAGTGCTGTCCATTGAAGGCTTGGAGGCTTCACTTGTGAAACATACAAATTGACTTGGCATCTTTATGTCTCATTCTAACGGTCTCCAAACCTTTTTGATTGCCTATCTCACCCCCAAAAAACTTTAAAGCATGTATGCCCAATATATATATGTATTTATTTACTTGTAAATAATATGTATGTACTTTACTATTAATTATTATGTATATTATAAAACAAAATATTTTAAATAATACATTTAAAATAAAAGTAACTTAAAGAATTTTAAAAGAATGAAATAAATATGCAAAATTTAAAATATCTTAATTGCATTTATTAGTGAAATAAAAATCCTTTCTGCTCCTGAGAGCACTGTGACAAAATATGCCTTTATTTTTCAAAAAATCCCTACGTTTATGTCCTGGGTGATAGAGTGGGCTCGTTAATCATAATTGTTTGTTATCATTCAGTGTGTTTGATTGATGTGTCTATCCAAACAGGTAAAGTTTTTTTAAAATATACATTCTTATTGAAAGGTATACAATATAACAGTCAAATAATAGGTCATAACAGTCAGTGAACAAAACAGCTTTAGAAAAGGATCTATATTTCTCTGCAGGCATCATATACAATGCAAAAAAAAATTGTCTCTGATCTATTTTTTTAAAGTTTTACATAATATTTTATTTTCCCCAATTGTATGTAAACACAATTTTTGACATTCATTTTTTAAAATTTTTGAGTTCCAAATTCTATCCCTCTCTGCCTCTTTTCCCCCTTCTTTGAGACAGTAAGTACACTATAGGCTATACGTGTACAATTATGTAAAACATTTCCATATTAGTCATTTTATGCAAGAAAACTCAGAAAGAAAGAAGGAAAAGAAAGAAGAAAGGAGGGAAAGGGAGGAAGGAAGGAAGGAAGGAAGGAAGGAACAAAAGAATGAAGGAACAAAAGAATGAAGGAACAAAGGAACGAAGGAAAGAAGGAACAAAGGAATGAAGGAATGGAAGGAAGGAAGGAAGAAAGAGAAAGATATTAGGTTTTGGTTTGTATTCAGACCACCTCAGTTCTTTCTCTGGAGGAAGATAACATTTTTCATCATGAGTCCTTTGGGATTGTTTTGGATCATTGTATTGCTGAGAATAGCTAAGTCATTCACAGTTCTTCATCATATAATATTGCTGTCACTTTGTACTATGTTCTCCTGGTTCTGATCACTTCACTTTGTATCAGTTCACCTAAGTCTTTCCAGTTTTTTCTGAAATTAGCCTGCTTGTCATTTCTTAAAGCACAATAATATTCCATTACAATCTGATTTACTTTGAATTCAAGTTTTCAAAGCAAATCAATTCTGCTTCTTCTTATGATTCTTCTTAAAGGATGGTATCATACCTTAATTCCCTATTCATGTTTGTATACTCTTGCTTTGTTTTTGCTTGAAAATAAAATGCATGGCTGAACCTTAGAGTGCGGGGGGGTGGGGTGGGAGGGAAGTAATGTCTACATAATATGACTGTCAATAGCTTTAAATGTCAAACAAAGGAGTTTGTATTTGATCCCAGAGGTAACAGAGACCACTGGAGTTTATGGAGTAGAGGGGTGCCATGGTCAGACCTGTGCTTTAGGAAAATCCCTGAGGTAGCTATGTGTGATAACCTGAAGAAGAGAGACTCTTGAGACAGAGGCTAGGTAGAAGGACACAGAAATAGGCCAGGTGAGAGGTGAAGAGGACGGATTAGGGTGATGGCTGTGTAAGTGGAGAGGAGGGGACAGATGTGAGAGATACGGAGAGAGGAGCTACAAGATTTGATAACTGCTTGGATGTGCATTGGATCATTGTGCATGGGATGTGCATGGGTCATTGGAAAGACATTTCTCCCTAGATGGGGAGAAGGTAGAAGAAAATGTCATGAGATTGGCAAAACAGTTCCAATTCCATTCATGCTTGCTCATCCTGTACAGGTACTCACCCTGTTCTACTCCTAATTGAAAAGGGGCACAGGGCTCTAATTCATTCATTGCTGCTGAGTGCATAGACCATCTTCTGAGAGGTGTCTGCTATAATATTCAATCAGGAGATAACCTGGGAAGTAGGGTGTGGATGTACTGAAGGAGGAGAGGATTTTCCCAATGACACTTGAATAGATGGTACCATGGGTGTCCAGGAAATGGAAGGAAACAAGCATTTATATAACACATACTACATGCCAGCAAAAGTGGCCTTACAAATATTATTTATTTAGGGCAGTAAGAGGCAGAGAAGAATTAACTCAGAGTTTTACCGTCCACCTCCTCTAACCATCTCATTAGTAAAGCTGAAACAGGAGGAAACAATATACTGAGGAGTAACATGGACAAAGAAGTATATCAAAAGCCACTCAAGAGAGAAATTAATCTGAAGGAGGCAAGCACTCAGAAATATCAGCAATGGGCTGCAAAAAGGCATTCACAAATATTACTTATTTAATCCTCACAATAACCCTGTAAGCTAGCTGCTGTTTTTATTCTCATTTTGTAGTTGAGGAAACTGAGGCAAGCAGGTTAAGTGACTTGTCCAGAGCCATATAGCTAGTAAGTGTCTGAGACCCAATTTGAACTCAGGTCTTTATAATTCCTGGCCCAGCAATATGTCCACTGCCATTAATGTTAGATTATATTGGACGGAAGCTAGATACAGTTTGTTGGAAACGAGCCCCATATTTGGCTGTTCCAGGGGGATAAAATGCAACCTAGTTTCCTGCCCTCTGATTTTTTTGATCTCACACATCCCTTGGGAATTTGCTAGTGTTAAAAATCTGTGTTTTTTTTAAGCGTGAGAGGAGTGGGAATCAAGATCTGTGATTTTGAGAGTATAGGGAACTTCCAGGGAGGAGAGTCACTTTCTTAATGCAAATTGTGGTCATAGAGAGCTGCCTTGGTCCCTATTTCAATGGTAACAGCTACGTTCCCTGAATCTAAGAATTTAGGAGTGTATGTGATAAAACTCAGCTCACAGTATGAATTCCTCTCTGAACCCCATGTTTCATAGACTGTCCTCTAGGTAATGGGTCATTCATCTCAGATGCAGCAATTGTACCTTTAGAACAAAGGGGAACAATGATCCTTCAAATCGTAGAGAAGTATCAAGCTCTTTGAAGCCTGGGACTCTTTCTTTTTCTTTCTTTTCTTTTCTTTCTTCTTTTTTCCTTCCTACCATCCTTCCTTCCTTCCTTCTTCCCTCCCTCCCTTTCTCCCTCCCTCTCTTCCTTCCTTCCTTCCTTCTTCCCTCCCTCCCTTTCTCCCTCCCTCTCTTCCTTCCTTCCTTCCTTCCTTCTTTCCTTCCTTCCTTCCTCCCTCCCTTCCTTCCTTCCTTCCTTCCTTCCTTCCTTCCTTCCTTCCTTCCTTCCTCCCTTTCTCCCTCCCTCCCTTCATTCCCTCCTTCCTTCCTCCCTTCCTCCCTCCCTTCCTTCCTCCCTTCCTTCCTTCCTCCCTTCCTCCCTCCCTTCCTTCCTCCCTTCCTTCCTTCCTCCCTTCCTCCCTTTCTCCCTCCCTCCCTTCATTCCCTCCTTCCTCCCTCCCTTCCTTCCTTCTTCCCTCCCTCCCTTTCTCCCTTCCTCCCTTTCTCCCTCCCTCCCTTCCTCCCTTCCTTTCTTCCTCCCTTCCTTCCTTCCTTCCTTCCTTCCTTCCTTCCTTCCTTCCTCCCTTCCTCCCTTCCTCCCTTTCTCCCTCCCTCCCTTCATTCCCTCCTTCCTTTCTTCCTTCCTTCCTTCCTCCCTCCCTCCCTTCCTTCCTTCCTTCCTTCCTTCCTTCCTTCCTTCCTTCCTTCCTCCCTCCCTCCCTCCCTTCCTTCCTCCCTTCCTTCCTTCTTCGCTTTTGCATCCTCAGTGCCTAGCACAGTACCTTGCACACACCGGACATGTAATAAATAAATCCCTGTTGATTTAAAGGTGGGGCCCAGTATTTGTGTCCCAGGATTTGCTGAAATTGTTCATTCATTTTGCTCTTGTTCCATTCATCACTGCTATATTGTAGATAATTATGAACTACATACAACAGATATTAGAGAAGTGTCCTTCCTGTAGTGACAAGCACAAACATGTTTTTTAAAATACGGTTAGTAAGCTCAAAATAACTTTAATGAATGCCTGCAGAGCAATGAGATTTATCCTCCTAGGCTGACTGAAAATCATTCAGCTCGGGATTCTTGATGAAACCAGATGCTTCTTGGTCAGACTGGCCCCAGCCTGGAGAACAATGTTGATTTCCAAGCATCCAGCAAGAATTTGAGACACTTACCTCACTTGCCTCATGTCTTGTGTAAGAGAATTAGCAGAAACTCATCTTGGGGTGGCTTCAAAAGAGGAAAATAAGCAGACAGCCTTGTTAATTTAGCATATAGACTTGGAATAAGGTACAGCATCCATCATCTCATCAAAATTCAATTAAAATTTAGGTTACCAGCCAAGAAAAAAAGGAGCCAGTTTTTTTTCCCCTTCTGGAAGAAGAGTTCTTGGAACATCACTAAAGCCTTAATGGGTCTTTCCTCCCAAAAGCCAATTTGAAAGGATAACCAGTGGGAGAGTCAGAATGACCCCTGATATTAAAAGCTAGAACATGTGTAATCTTAAAACTGCCATTAATTTAATGCACGGTGTCGGGTGGGTTGGGGTGGGAGGCTCCTCCAGCTGGGTGCATGGGAGGAGATTTTAAGGTCTTCCTATTTGGAAGGACGTCCTGTCCGGTTCACAAACTCTTTGGATCCCACGTCTCTCCTCTCTCAGTGACTCATGGCAATAGCAGAACTCTCTTCAATGGGCAGGGCACCCAGGGGCACAATAATCCACTTAGCCCAGTTCCATTCCATGATAAACAGTGATACTTGCTCTTCCAAAGTAGGCCTAACGTGTGGGAAAGGTAAGCCTGCAGGGACTACAACCAGATTTACAGCATTAAACACAATTGTATTCCAAGATTTCAGCTGTTAACTGTCTTAATTTGTTTTTTTTTTCTTCTTGCAATAATATAATGATGATAAACTTTGACACACAGATGTTCCAGCAGAGAGATTTCGTCTTGCTCCTTGTTTCTCAAAACCAATCTCCTTGACTGAAATTTGATTTCTGAAGTGCCTTTCACTCTTTAAGCTTGGTGGCCAATGACTCCACTTGCAACCCTTGTAGTCATGAGAAATAGGGGTTTGGAGGTAAATTGCCTTTGGAGCTTAGACAGACTCTTTAAAAAAAAAAGCTAGCAGGGGTATTCACCAAGACAAAATAATTTCTTTATAATTCTTTTAATATCCTCCTCCTTTAGCCCATAGACTCCAAAACACATCACAGTAGGAAATCTGGAGATTGGCTTTGTCTCTGGAAAAACAAACAGTGTGAGTCTCTTGAATTTTAACTCATATGTGACTTGCAAAATGATAGGAGCTCATTTTTTTCTTGTTCTTAGAATCATAGGTTGTATAGTAGAAGCTTTTCACTGGGGTCGGTAGAAGGGAAATTGGTGACATTATGAATTCCCCAAAACTCCTCAGGACAAGGCGCTCTGAGGGAGTGACAGCAGGTGACATACGCCAGGTGGGGCAAATCACCCCACCATCTTCCCTCAGCCCATGGTGGATATACTCCACAAGCCCTGGTAATAGCTGTTCTCCCCAGATCACTGACCCTGCTTACATCAGCAGTGACCCTTGTGGAAAATGAATCCACAATTTGTTTTGCTAGGCTATGTATATTTACTACAAGGTTTTTGTTTTTATAATGGGAGCAGGGAAATGTATAATGGAGAGGACAGTATGGATCCTCTCTCTCTCCCCCTCCCCCAAATAAAAAGAAAAGAGAACAGAATGAATGTCAGAAGGAATCCTGATCAGGAAGCTTTGCAAGTTATGTGTTGAATTAATTTTATACTTAAAATAGATTAATAGATTAATGTACAATCCTCTTCTGTTCTGTGATGTGTATGTAAATATGCATTTTATTTGGGGTCTGAATTGTAAGAAAAAAAGAAAATTAAAATAAAGAAGGGGTCTAACCCAGCCATCACCTTACAGATAAGCCCAAGGATTTCAGGAATGAGATGCTCCCACTTCTCCATCCCCCCACTCCCCCTCTGCTAGAGCAGTGGCCTTGCTTCTGGCCTGGCCTAGGCAGCCATAGTCCAGGGAAGCAATCTTTGTGGAGATGTCACTTGGGAATATCTTCTGAAGGTGTTTTAGCACCCTACTCTGTACCTCCCACACTAATTTTATTTCTTCAAGAAGAGGACATCGAAGCAGGGAGCTTCTTTTTGTTTCTGCTTTTTTTTTTGGAGGGGGGGAGCAGGCAATTGGGGTTAAGTGACTTGCTCAAGGTCACACAGGTAGTTTGTGTCAAGTGTCTGAGGCTGGATTTGAACTCAGGTCCTCCTGACTCCAGGGCCGGTGCTCTATTCACTGGGCCACCTAGCTGCCCCCCAGGAAGCTTCTTTTCAAGACATTTAAATAATCTGAATTTCAGATTCAGAAGGGATTTTTCAGATGATCAGATCTGACCCAAGCCCAATACAAGGCAAATTCTCTGAGAGTAACAGTTATTTTATGTTTGTCTTTGTATGCCCAACACCTAGCATGCTGGCTGAAATATAGAATTGAATTAGAATCTTTTCTGCCACATTCCTGACCTCCTAGTCAGGTCCTTCAGCAGTCAGGAAGGGAAGACCTGGGTTCAGCTACTACTTTTGTTAGCTGCATTACAGTTAAGAGTAACATGTGAGCCTCTGCCCTCCCCAGCCTCTCCCCATGCCACCCCTAAATCTGATTTCAAAAACAGCTGGACAATTCCATGCCTACCACATTTACTCACCTAAAGCCTTTAGACTTCATTATTTCTTAAGTCTCAAGAAGGATGCTAGGAAGGGGTATGTAAGACCTGTGAGGCATTATTTTGCTTGCTATTTATGGTAGAAAAATATGGAGTTGGACTTGACTCCCAGGTGGCTATTCTTGAACAAAACTGTGCTGGGCCATGTTTCTTTCCCATCACTCTGTTCAACTGAGGAGTATCTGGCCTTTATTATTTATGTAGGGACCTCATAAACAGGAGGGGGCCCTCCTTCCATGAATGCAGCTAGCTTTCCAGAATTTTTATGGGGCTGTAACTGTGTTGACTTAAGAAAGCACGTTAAACTTTTCCCTTACGTTAAAAGAACAGAAAAAGGAGCTTGGGAACTATTCCCACATTTACCTGAAATACAAAATGAAGAAAAAGGCAAATGATTGAGCAGAGAAAACCAAAATTCAGAGACGGAAATGTTGCTAATGCGAAACTGCAGACACTTAGCAGAGCCAATGTTAAGAGTCAACACAAGCTAGCCAAGCTGAGACGGCCCTGCATCCCAAGGCATCCTAGCCACCTAGGTTCATTTTAATGGGATTTGAGAGTAGAGTTGGGGTTAAATAGCTCTCTGGGGGATACAAAGTCCATCATCCACCCTCCCTCCCCCTCCTCAGCAGAGGCAGTTAGGGATATAATCATGCTCCTTGTTGCTTCTGGAAAGGCTTTGCAGGAACCACCTTGCTGGCTGGTATTACAGAATGCAGAGTTGGGGAGCTAGGTTAACAAGCCCCATCTCCTGGGTTATTCACATACATCTTCAGCTTTGAATCTTGACTCTATACTGACTTAGTCAAAAGTGCGGAAAAAAAGCACTTTATTCATTGCAAAGTGTATATAAATGTGAGTTTTTCTTATGTCGGTGCTCCTATGATCATGTTTTTTTCTTTCCACTAGGGCCTGGAGGTAGATACCATTCAAGCTGAAAAAAAAGACCCTTATGAACTGCAATGACTATTTTATTTAGATAGCCTTCTCTTCCTTGGTTTCCCCCTTTCCCTCTCTTCAAGATCAATTAAATAGCTAGAAAAGAGCCTGTATTAAATGTTTTGTCCCATTCATGATACTGAAAATGTGAGGGTTAGACTTGATTTAAATTTATGATTTTTATCCCACTTCATTTGTGCCACAAGCATTTATAAAATGCATACTATGTGTCGGGCACTGAGGATACGAAGGCAGAAAATGAAACAGTCTCTGTCCTCAAAGAGTTTATATTCTAATGATAGAAAAATAGAGACACTGCCTTGAAAAGCAAGATAAATTCCTCATCCAGGACAATCTTGTTTAGTCGTTTATTTGTTCAGTCGTTTTCAGTTGTGTCTGACTCTTCATGACCCCATTTGGGATTTTCTTAACAAAGATACTGGAACAGTTTGCCATTTTTTTCAGGTGAGGAAACTGAGGCAAACAGCATTAAGCAAATTGCCCAGGGTCACACAGCTAATAAGTATCTGAGGCCAGATTTAAACTCAGGAAGACAAGTCTTCCTGACTCCAGGCCTAGCCCTCTAGTCATTTAAACAATGCATTAGTCCCTGGAGAATCCATAAGGCTAACTTTCACTAATCAATAAGCATTTGTAAAGCACCTACTGCTTACCAAGCACGGTGCTAGGTGCAGGAGACACAAAGACAAAAGTGAAATACTTCTTACCTTCAAGGAGCTTACATTCTGTGGGGGTGGGGGAACAAGGCCTACATATATAGGAATTTATAAAATATAGACATAGTACATGCAAGTTAGCTTTGGAGGGAAAGGCACTAGGAGCTGGGAGGATTAGGGAAGGCTCGTGCAGAAGGTGGCACTTGACCTGGTGTTTGAAGGAAATATAGACTCTAAGAGGTAGAGTCAGTCAATCAACTAGCATTTATAAGATACCTACTATGTGCCAAAACAACAAAAAAAAATCAGTTCTTGCCCTCAAAGAGCTTACAGTCTAATAGGAGGAGAGGGGAACACCATAGAAACAGCTATGTATAAACAAGATTTATACAGAACAAACCGGAGACAATCAATAAAGACAAAGCCTAGCATTAAGGAAGATGAAAAAAGGCTTCATGCAGAAAGTGGGATTTTATTTGGGACCTGAAGGAAGGCAAGGAATTCAGGAGATGGGGAGACAGGGTGATGAGGAAATGAGAATTCCAGGTGTAGGGTACTGTCAGTGAGAATGTTCAGATACCATGGAGGTGGAGGTGAGGAGGAAGGATATTCTGGGAAGGTGGATGGAAGAGCATCCATCTGTGCTTTGGTACTGAAGCTCCAAATGGCTGAGGAACTCTTTGGGTGCTGGTCTGGGGGTTTCATGTCCCCAGAGTTAGTGGCAGGTACCTGGGAAGTGAGATAAGACACACCAGATCTAGGGGTTACTCATTCTTATAATATGTAAGAGGTAAAGATGAGAAACACAGTGTTATATATAGGGGGAAAATAAGAAAGTCAGTTTGCCTGTGTGAAAGAGTGTTAAGGCATGATAAAACTGAAAAGGTAATTCGGGGACAGGATCGTGAAGGGCTTTAAAGGCATTTGCATTTCATTTTAAAATTAATAGGGAGCTCCTGGAGGTTGTTGAGTGGCGGAGTGGCACAGTCAGACCTGTGCTTTAGTGAAATCACTTTGGCATCTGGGTGGAGGAGGATGAATTGAAGTGGTGGGGAGACTTGAGGCAGGGAGACCAAGTGGGAGATTATTGCAATAGTCTAGGTCAGGCAAGAGATGATGAGGGCTTGGAATAGGGTGGGATGTGTGTGTGTGTGTGTGTGTGTGTGTGTGTGTAGAGGGGGATGGATGCAAGTAGTTATGTCTTTTATTTTGGATGTCCAGAGACCACTTAAAATAATAATAATAGCTCACATTTACATAACATTTCTCAGTTCACAATAATACCATGAAGCAGGTAGTACAAATATTATGCCCTTTATTTTTCATGAAAGACGCTGGGGTTATGACTTGCCCCAAGGTCACACAAAGCCAGTAAGTGGCAGGGCTGCTCCTCAGACCCAGGTTTATTGGTTTCTTGTCTAAGACTTTTTCTGCTATTCCATATTGCAGCATATGGATTGAATGATCAACATTTTCCTCTATTAGCACAGTATGATTCTTCACATGATCAAATGAGATTTTATATATATATATATATATATATATATATATATATGAAAAGTGGTTTGCAAACCTTAAGGCCTTATATAAATGTCAGCTATTATTATTATAATTATCATTATCATCATTATGTTGGATATTCTAAGACCAGCTCAAGGAGTTGCATCCCATGGAAAAATGAATTGAGGCCCATGCCCTTTGTAATTCTCTAGATATTGCAGATTAAAATGGCATCCTTTTGGATGTTGTGTTTGGGGCCTCATCTCTCCAGGGTTTGTGGCAAGTATTTGCGGATATGGGAGAAGGACATTGATTCTAGAATCTACTCTTTTTCTTGCAATATATCAGCATCTAAGGGGGAAGATCCTCAGAGCTTATGTTTATTTGGTGTTATTAATGACTTGTATTTAAATGGCTTGTCTATTTGAGGGCTGGCATAGAGAGAAGCTTGTTTCTTATTTTCAATCGTATCTTAGGACAGGGTTGGTAAAGGGAACATACATTTGCTATTGGTGAGTTCTGTTGGGAAAAGCAGGATAACTGAAGGGTAACCCATCTCTTTCCTATCTACCTGCTATCCCAGCCCTAACCTCCCGTGGGTTTCTTGCTTACTTCCCCCATATCACCAGAGGCCGATTGGTCCTAGTATATACTTGTTGCTCCTGGGATTATTTGGTTCAGGTAGAACTGTGGATGCCCATTTCAGAAATTAGTTGAATGTCTGATATTTGACCTCCTATGTAATGACCGTAAGATACCCAGACACCAAGCAGGTAGTGTATGGATGGCTTACAGTTACATAACATTTGGGCAGTCACAAAAAGCTGTACACACATTTGCATACATCCTTACAACAACCTTGTGAGACAGGTACTGCATGTTTTATTATCTTTATAGATGAGAGAACCAAGGCCCAGAGAAATTAAATGACTTGGCCAAAGTCATACAGCTAATGAGCAATAGTGCTGGGACTCAAGGTCAGGTTTTTTGACCCTAAGTCCAATTTAATCTAACATGTTACACCAAGTGGCTGGCAACCTTCCAGGATGTATCAGCTGTCTATATCAAAGCATCATATTTTCCATAGATGGTTTTTATATCTGATTTTTATATTGATGTATTTGGAATTATAATTAGGATAGGGTGACTGAGGTTTAGCCATAGCATACTAAAATTTAGAGGGTGCAACACATAGTTACATTCCTAATTCCCATCCCACTCAACTGAATGTCTTGATCATGTCTTACATTATTTTCACATCATAATTTATAAAATTGATTTGAGGGGCTTTTATGTTATTGACCCGAGTGCCAAAATTACAATTATACCTCTGGGTATACTATTTAGGTCATATTTTAGAAAAACATTTAACTGGGAGAATTTTATGGTAAAAAGGATTCAAAATGTGGACAAAGACCCTATAGCCATTTGCTTCAAGGTCTTATTAGTGGGAGCAGGGGCATGTTTAGCTAGATTTTTTTTTCTTATTTCCTTACAGAATAGTTCTGTAAGTATGTAAAAACACTTAACCTAGAAATACTTTGGTTTAAACAAGTTGGAAGTAAAGAAATTAAATTCAGATGTTTTCCCCAGTTTCCCTGAGATTTGTTGACTCCCTGCGTAGGTAAATGGACATGAATATAAACATAAGCTTCAAATCCTACTATAATCCTAGTACAAGCTTCAAATCTATTTGAATATCTAATTCAAAGAAGTCCAGTTATATATAGGGCAATGACTAACATTAGAGTTGGGGTTGGTGTAACCAAGTGCTTGATCCCAGGGAGAACCGTTGTGAATTCCTTCTTCCCCCTGTCATTATCTGGAAAGCATCATGGCTGACCGAAGTTCTGCCAATATGGTTGGATCCTCTCCATCTCCTTCTCCATCCTTTTTGGAAGTGGCCACCGATGATCTAGTTGGGAAGGGTGTTTCTCTTGCTTCCTCCTCCATTCCCTCAGCCTTCGACGTCTCCAATTAAGCCAAATGGCTTTCTTTTTGATGTGCCAAACCAAAGTCTCTGGCTTTTGGAATTGAATGACTGAACCAAGTCTGTTCACTTTCCTCTAAGTCCTAAAGCCACTGTATTGGGCTAGAACTTAATAACGGTTGAATTGAAATGAATGATTCAGGAGACACTCAGAAGTAATGACTTGGAATTTTTCTAATATCTGAATATCAATACCATAATTTATTGTATTGTCTGTAGAATCTGGTTTACTCCTGCTAAGTTTCCAGTAGTTATAATCCTATGGTAACTTTCAAACTTAGTATTTTTTACCCCCAGAATGAATTCTTTCCTCCTCCTCCCCCTCCTCTTCCTTCTTCCTCTCTCTCTTCTCTTCCCCCTTCCCCTCCCCATCCTCCTCTTTCTGTTCATGGTAATGAAACCACTCTTACCGAAAAGATCAAGCATTTGGAGTTAATCTCTATTAATTAATATAATAAAAATTATTATCTCACCAAAGCACAAACCAGTAGTTTGCTGTAAGATATGGAATCAGGAATTTAACGGGAACTTAAAGGTCATTGAGTCCAACCTGCTCAGTTCACACATGAAGAAACTGAGGTTTAGAGAGATGAACAGCTTTACACCAGGTCCTAATCAGTCAATCAGCAAACATCCCCTTTTTGCTAGACAGCAGGAATGTGAAATTGTCATAGTACTTTGCCTCAATGAGTTCACATTCTGATAGGGGAGACAAGTATTACATATAGATTGTGTGTGTGTGTGTGTGTGTGTGTGTGTACAAGATATATAATAATAGCTAGCATTTATATTGTGCTTTTCTTATTTTATGCTCACAACAGCTCTGGGAGGTGAGGAAACTGAGGCAGATGGCAATTAAGTGACTTGCCCAGGGTCACACAGTTAGAACTGAGAATCTGAGGCTGGATTTGAACTCAGGTCTTCCTGACTTCCAGAGCTCTATCCACTGAACCATCTAGCCGCATCATATAGATTAAATATAAATATGTATAGTGCATCCAGAGTAAGCATAAAGCAAATAAATTAAAAAAAGGACAGAATGGCTTGGGAGGGAAGGTACTAGTAATTTTTGGTGGGGAGGGGGAAAGATCTGGGACGCCTTCACATAGAGAAAGTGGCCCTTGAGCTGCCAGTAGAGTGAAAGGAGGGATTCTTATTAGATGCAGTAAGAAGGGGAGCTGGGATTTGAACCTAGGACTCTCTGACCAGTGCTCCAAATCAAGCTGCCTCCTCTCATTGTTTCTCAGTTTCTTTGGCCAGATTGAGATCATAATTCTTCCTTCACTAAAGTCCTTTTCTGATTGATGTTTCATCTTTCATCTGTGAAGGTGACCTTTGGTTCCTGAGGCCACAACAGCAGGACACAAACTCTGGCGATCCTCCCAAGCTGTAAAAGACTTTAAGTAAGGATCTGATAAAAGACTCCTTTGGACCAGGTGGACAGAATGTCAGGTGATTTTTTTGGGAGGGCCACTGTAATTCATAAATGACCGCTTACTATTTCTACTCTTGCTGCCACTCGCTAATAAACTTGAAGGTTTGAAAAGTTCATTAAACACACTGCCTCATTTCATCCTTTGAGTTGACAACTGGCATTATCATCCCCTTTTTACAGATTAGGAAACTGATGTTCAAGCGGTAAAATGATTTGCCAAGGGTCACACAATTGGTGTCAGAGGAAGGATTCAAACCCAGGTTTCTCCTGACTCGCCATAGTAGTATCCTTCTTTCCTTCCTTCCTTCCCTTCCCCTTCCCTTTTCTTCACCCTTCCCTTCCTTTCTCTTTCCTTCTCCTTTGCCTTTTCTCCTCTCTCCCCTCCCCTTCCTTTCCTCTAAATTGACACTGAGGATGGGTAATCTGCGCGGATATTGGGTAGTGGAAAGCGCATTGAACCATCAGACAGAGACCCTGGATCTGAGTCCGTGTTTTACTACCTCTATATGACCTTGGTCAAGTTACTTCAACTATTCTCCCTCATCTGTAAAATGACAGGACTGGACAGGATCATCTGCGAGGTCCCTTCCAGCTTTAGTCTATGAAATGCAAGTGGTATATGAAGATAAAGGAATATCCATGGAGATAAAAATCACTCCTTGAATTATCCAAGTGATTACGTGTCTTTCCCTTCCCTAGCTCACTGATTAGCCTTTATGTTGGCAAACCACTTTACATACATTATCTTGTTTGATCCTTGCAAAACCAAACTCTCTGAAGCAGGTGTTATTATCCCAATTTTATTGACATAGAACATGCTCAAAGATGTTAAGTAACTAGGGTCACACAGTTATTAAGCTGGATTCAAACCCACGTCTTCCAGATTCCAATTCTAGTATTCTATCCATTACGCAAGCTTTCACCTTTTGTGACAAACATGCTTTGATTGCCAAAAAGACCATTTAATGTCTGTGTTTTATAGAGGTCCATGGGCGGTTTTATACATTTATCCACATAAATAGAGATTTTAAGCCCCCAGCAGGCAGTTTTAGACTCAGTGGTGCACACAGGTATTTAATAAATGATTTTTGCTGCTGTATAAATCCAACACATGAAATGTTACAAAGTCCAACCACTATCATGATGACCAAGTGATGAGTCACTCCTGAAGCTGCTTTACCCTCACTTAACCTGATGTACTGCTAAAAGGAAATGGGCTGCCTGGCCTGTTCTAGACGTATTTCCCAGAGTGACTCACAGCAGGAAGATAATTGGGTAGCAGCTGGAAGCGGCACAAAGAAAATCAATCACAGATTCCCGGGATCTCCATACAAGAAGGGATCTCAGAGGTCATCGGTCTGAACTGTGCTGGATCAGGAACCCTTTCTCCCACATTCCTGGCAAAGTGGTTCATCCAGCCTTCCCTTACAGACCTCTAGCGATTTGGAAGAATACTTTGCTTAATGACAAAGGTCTTCCAACAGACACTGGATCACCCCTTTTTCAGTGATGTTGTCAAGATGACAGCTGGGGTCCAAGTTGGCAAAGGTGTTCTGTAAGGTAACTTGTAAGTTTCTGAGGTTGTGAGGGAGCCCATTCTATTTTTTTGGGCAGTCCTAAGTCAATAAGCATTAAGTGGCTATGTGGCAAGGCAATGTGCTTTGTCAGGAAGATATATTGATATTAAGCCTCTCTGATTCCCACCTGTCGCTCTTACTTCCACCTGGAGGCCAAGCAAGGCGAGTTTAATAGGATTTTTCACATAAAAGCTCTCCCCTCCGACCCCCCAGGGCTCTCTCCTCTAGGCTATCCATTCTCAATTCCGTCAACCCATCCTTGTATTGCATTATTTTGAGAGCCCTCTCCAACCTGGTTGTTTTCTTCTCCAAACATTCCACTGACTCAAGTATTGCAGAAGATGACAATGGCTTATTATGTGTTTAAATTTGGCATACTTCAGGTCTCGGGAACAAATCATTAGATATAGGGCTTAGTATGGAAGGACACATGGCACATATTGTTTTATCATTTGGCCAGGTCTAACAAATACGACCTGTTGGATGCTAAGTTTTGCTTTTATTATTTATTTATTATTTATTATTTAAGGGCTCTAGTTAGTTGCTAAGATGAACTCCCAGTTGATTGGACATACTTTTAATTCTTGGTGGACAGTACTATAAATCTTTAATGGTTTCTAAAACTCAGAAATGGGCAAAACGATACTTTCAGAGCAACAAAAAGAAATCCATATAAGGACTTGGAGTGGGGTGGGTGCGGCTTCTGAGCCATCATCTTTAACTAAGTTGAGTTACTCATGTTCTATAAATTCTTGTGTAAGGTGTGTGAGAGACAGGCTGGGGAGGAAGGAGGGCTCAGGAGGAATTTAAGGAAGCTAGAAGGACATCAGGTTTCAATAATCAGTGTTGAAGGCCACAGTCATGCAGCCAATGATCAATTCCCATTTCATTTCTACCTGGGTTGTGACTCCACAGAGATTTAGTTGTATATATGGTCACCTGAGGCAATGAGAAGCTCCTGTATCCTCCTCCCCAGAGGGGCTTTATCCCCCCCTGGAAGAATCTCACAAAAAAAAACGTCAGAGTAGAAGTTATCCAAAATGACTTTCCTCAATTCATACCTTCCATCCAACTGTACCAAGTCAGAGGGGTTCTGGAACAACCCAATCAAACAATAAGCATTTATAAAATGTTTATGAGCCAGGTCTTGGGCTAAGTGCTGGGGATACAAGGAAAAAGAAAGAACAGTTCCTGCCCTTGGGGAACTTACATTTGAATGGGAGAGATAAAACATACAGATCAGGACAGGTTGAATAAAGAATGGATCCCCTCAGAGGGGATGGCACTGTGGCACGGGTGGATGGGGGTACCAAGAAAGGCCTCCTGGAGGAGATGCTGTTGGAGCTGAGTCTTGAAGGAAACCAAAGGTTCTAAGAACTGGAGGTTGGGAGGGCATTCTAAGCACGGGCAATAGAATAGACAGAGACAGGCCTTAGTGGGATAATATGGAAGGGACAACTAGCAGATAGTAAGCCAGTATGGATGGATTGTAGAGTATGTAGAAGGAAAAAGAAGATGATTTGGGCCAATTGTGAAGAGCATTAGATGCCAAAACAAAGATCTGATCTTGGAAATAATGGGGAGTCCCCAGAGTTTATTGAGTTGGAGGTGGGGTGGGAATGTGGTCAGGCCTGTGCTTTAGGAAAATAACTTTGAGAGCTGATAGGAGCATGGATTGGAGTGGGAAGAGATCTGAGGCAGGTAAGAAAAGAATCTTCAGTTCCTGGAAGAAACCAAACATAGTCCCATAAAACAGCAGGATGCCAAAATTCATTTGAGTATTTTATTTATAAATGTACATTTACTATAAAAGCTGTTGCATTTTAGACAACTTTTTGCTACTCTTCAGAGGCATTTTAGAATAAATATTGTAAATGAAGGTTAGTGTAACTTATATAGCACATTAGCCAGCCCAGAATGGTAATTATTCTTCTGGCTGGTCTTGCATATGATGTAGGTCCTTTTATTTCATTAACTTTGATGCTTCAAATAGATAGCTACAGTATGTTTTGTATTAATAACACTACATAGAAAGAGTGAGGAAACACCATGAAAGTCTGATAGTGAAACACACATACATAGTTATAGTGGAGTTATCCATGTTTTCTGAAGAATGAGAAGGGAATAGCTTTTGGAGGATCTAAAAAAAAATCAGATCTCCTCTTTCCTCAAGAATAATAAATCATTTACTTTTCTCCTTTTCTTTCACTGTTTCATTCTAAAACTAAACACACATATATATTACAACCCAGTGTAGTAAAGCATCGTTTTTTTTCCTCCCCCGGGATCTCCGAGATTATTTAAACAAGAAATCTTCATACTTATTATGTTGAATTGGAGAAAACAAGGCCTAGGCTTTCTAAAATGTCATGTAACAGACTCCAAATGAAATATAAATCAAATAGAAATAGGAACAGTTGGCAATTAGAATTTAAAATGCTGGAGATTATTCTGTGCTGGTGACTAGAGTTCATTATGAAAAAAAAGCGCATCTTGTGTTGGAAAATGGGTCTTTATTTTTCTTGACTAGATTCTAGCTTCAATACATGTGTGATGAGACTCACTAAGAAAGATGTATAAAGGAGGCTGTGGGAACCAGAAAAGAATGTTCAATATTCATGTATTCCTTATGTAACGGATGGAGTTTCATAGGTAAAAAGGGTTCTATAAAAATTGGTTATGAATGTTGAAATTGTGCATGTTTTGTGCATTACCATGGGAGAGTACTCTGTGAATACCATGCAAAATGTAAACATCGACATTATCAAAATATCTAACAATAAAACATGCAGGTGGTTAATCAAAATATCGGACCGAATATCTGTACATTTCCAAAACTATTTTTTTTTTCATTTTTGTAAAACAGCAACCATTACCAGAAGGAGTCTCGGGAACTGAAGGTCTCAGGAATGACTTCATTCCTCTTGAATTCACTGTATCCATAAGTCATCACTGACTATGTGCAATAGCTTTGCATTTTCTAAGGCACAATTTTAATGAAATGATGTGTAAGGTTCAATCCAACAACATTTCCAAATGACAACATAGTAAAAATACCTTCAGTGGCCGAGGAGAAATTCTGCACAAGCACTGGCATGCAAAGGACCATCTAGCATAGCATGTAAATAAATAGTGGCTAGCTATATCAAATAACACATAGAAAAATTATTGCTTATCTAATAAACATCCACGTTATATCCCTTTACTAATACAGCAACATACCATGAATGGGTTCGTCCTCTACATTTGCAACAAATCTTTATTAATTTAACATGGTTTTAAGGCAGAATAAATAGGTGTCCCAATACCACCTGCTCCTCCCCTGCCCTCCCACCCCTAGTTTTAAAGAAAAAAAAATCCAGGGAAAGTTAAAAATGAGGGTTTTAAACAACTTTCTCCTTTCTTCAGCCAGCTGGAATTCATTATGTGACACATGGAGTTGAGGAGACAGCAAATCAATTCCTGGTTAAAGTTCTCCATGATTAATAGCTGGAACTCTTGACAATGAAGAGGAGAGTTAAGGGGAACATGCAAATAGCCATTAAAATGGACAAGGTACAGGGTAAACTGTAGGATCTTAACGGTCACACATAAGTCAGTGAAATATCACACATCATTGCATCCTTTTTAAATATAACAGCAGAGATTCTCAAGGCTTATCTCTGCACATATATGGCACAGGGCACCAGGTACCCAAGGCATATGATGCCTTACTCCCAGACTGACATGTGACAACTCCTGGGAATGTTATAAATGATAATTGACTAAGAACATCACGTTATTGTTGCTACTGACATCCCACTTGTTGGGAGAGAGTCAGCTTCCTCTTCCTCTCTCCAATTCGGGTAGTACAGTACTGCAATAATCCGGAAAAAAGACGGACTGAAATAATCTCATCTCTCTTTCTCATCCTCTTGGGAAATGCTTCCATTCAGTCAGAGTATAGGGCCAGCAGGCTTTACAAGAGTTCTCTTTATTTGACAGAATAATCTACATTAATGATGTAACTTTGAAAGTACATGAAGGTTAATGGTGCAATAATTTATGGGCCTGCCCTGGAAAGGTATAGAACACAAATGGTTCAGAATTACAGTATGTATTATCAAACTAGTATCTTTGTACAAAAAAAAAAGGTTATAGCTCAGTAACAGAAAATCCCTTTCTATGATTTTTAGTTCAGAAATGTATTAATTAGATGCTCCCTCGGCAGAGTGCTCATCTTACATTGGCATGTCCTGCACTTTCTATGGTTCCGTTTTGTAAACTTAAAATGTTTAGCTTCTAGAAATTTAAAAACAAAAGGTTTTATTGCATTTTTTATCTTAATTCCCGAAGAGGATAATATCACATTTTAAATCATTAATATATCTTGCCTTACAAAAAAAAAAAAAAAAAAAAAAAAAAAAAAAGACAAACCAACAAAAACCAAAAACCCAACCCACACAACTTTCTGAAGGATTTGGGATCAACACAACTCAATATTCTCTTAAGAGATACTGTGCAAATGCAAAAAGAAAAAAAAAAGGAAAATACAAACATACATTGCGCTATAAAGGAACAGACACAGCCTCTTAGTATAGCTTTTTAAAAATTAAATGAGTGCCACGAAGCCCCACAAATATGGGCATTTGTAAGCGATTGTCCAGGACATCCCCAAAGGGAGTTGTGGGAGGTGATGTGAAAACCGTGTCACAATGTTGTTGGCTGACCAGCACCTAGGTGAAAAGAAAGCCAAAGAGAACTGAGTGACAGCATTCAATAATTCTGGTTTCTTTATTCCATAAACCTATAGATCCTATACAGAACAGTCTCAGAAAGGCCTGCAGTTTGTATTTATACTGCTTTTCAGTTTTGCTAAGAACTTTTGCGCTTTGCCATTCCACATAATTCTTTGCAAGAGGTATCTGCCCAAAGAAAATGCACCCTGAAGTCCTACCTACACAGGTTCCAATGAGAGTCAGGTTAGAGAGAGAGTGTAAGGTCAAGTTTCTCATTAGGCATACTACACTGCCTGATTTCCAAGAGATTCATCACAGTTTCTTACGAGAATGGTAAATATGGGCTATCATTTGCTTGTATTACAAATAAGGAATCAATCATGATAATAGCTAGTATTTATATTATAAAGTTTGCAGAGGGCTTTATACATGTGAGCTTCAAAACAACTCTGTGAAATAGGTGCTATTATTGTTCCCATCGATTGATAAGGAAACAGGCAGACAGAGTTTAAGGGACTTGCCCAGGGTCACACAGCTGAGGCCGGTCAAGCTCTAGACTTTGTGACTCCAAGTCTTGCACTTGGGGTACCTGCCACCCTGACCATTTCCCCCTAGTATTAGAGAAAGAAGGAAAACTTGGGAAGCGTGACATCTTTTATCAGCAAAGGACAGTTCCTAACCTTGAGATCTCACTCTATGGTGAGCCAAAGGAAATTTCTGGGATTCTAGAATTTATCTTCTATGGGGATAAAAAAAGATGGCTGGAAAATTTCTCCCTCTTTTGCCTTGATATTATCCCGGGATCAAACATCATCTGTTGGGAGTGGGTGGTAGGGAATAAGCGAGGCATCATTTTGGACCAATGGGTTGGGAGGGTCTCTATATCTCTCATTGAAATCTTCATGGCATCTCTCTGTCTTCAGCAAAAGAATGAGGAAGAGGCGCATATTCAATTATAAAGTACCCAGGGACCTTTCCTAAATGTATTTCATAGTAAGAGATGATTCAACAGAACACTGTATACAGAGACAAACTCATCTAACACGTAAGGAACCAGGGACAGAAATTAAGCAAGTGACAGCATTATGTGTTATGGCCAATTTATGACCCATTTTGGATGCTATCTGCATAAGATCTTAAACGTATTTAGGTAGCTTTCAGGAATTCCATTTTAATATGCTCTTATGCTATCAGTTTAAAAACTATTTAAATATATCTCCTTACTCCTAGAAAACAAGATTATGTATATTTCGTTTTTATTATTCAATTGAATAAAATTATTTTCATTTCCTTAGAAAACTATTATAGTAAGCCTTCCATACTGATCCTTTCTCCGTCGCTTTTTTTTCTCAGATAAAAATAAGAAAGGATATGTAAAAACATTTCCAGAGCTTACCTCCAGATCTGATTATTTCTCTGGTATCTGGGATTGCTTCACTCATTCAAATGCATTAACACTCTTCCAGCTAAATGTATGGTTCCCCCTTTAACTTTCAAAGCTAATTCAGTGTTTAGAACAGCAAAGAAAGGCAGGAGCACTTGCTGAAGTAGATAAGGGTTTTTAAGCCCCTTTCATGAAAAACCCCATCAGCCCTTCTTGGAAACATTTTTGATCTTCCAATTGTCAGTGCAATTTCTACGTCTGGAGTCTATTGAGGAGAAATACAGGCTTAAATCATGTCACTTTTAATAAAAGTCTGCAAAGGAAAAATGTAGCCATGTCACTACACTGGAAATTTGATTTCCCAGGTTTCAGATTACAGAGAATGGCATAATAACTATACAGATCCAATGCGGTCCTGGGGAAAGCACGCTGGCTAAGGAATCAGAGAATCTGTGTTCAAATCCCACTTCGGATGGTTATTCTCTTTTGGGAGCCTGAGCAAGCTCCCCAGACCATGGGATAAAATTAAGTGCATTGGATCAGATGGCCTCAGAGGCTTCTTCCAGCTCTAGATCAGTGACGCTATAAAGGAACTTCTCAATATATTCTTGCCTCTACAAGTATTTCATCTTACATTATAATGCTAAAACAAAACATTTCTTTGAACAAGATAATTTTCCTAAATGTCACATTTCTACGGTTTAATTTGCAAACATCCTTAAAAATGAAATCAAGATGAAAGGACTCTAGCTCTTCCCCTTCCAACTCTGAGGGCCTGTGGGATCTTTATGTTCCTCTGGTATCCTCAGTGCAGTTCCAGGTGAGGAAGGACACAGAGCACCACACACTATCGCTTTTATTTCTCTAAATAGTTTTCTCCAACTTAACAGTGCCCTCTTCTGATTACTCAAGTCACATTCAACTGGAATGCTGAAGAAAGAACTTCATCTCAGAAGATGAGGGGAAAATCACTTTGAAAAAAGATAGTGGTCAAAAGCTGTATTTCTCCCCTGGAGTATATTTTAAAAGTAAACCCAGTTGTATACATAACTCTTGCTAGGGTTCTGTTATAGCCACTTTATGTATGTATGTATTTATGTATGTATTTGTATTTATTTTGTACATGTATTATGTATATATTATGTATGTATATGTATTTATTTCCCATGCCCATCGAAGATAGGCTTTCAGAATAATCAAACCAGATTTGCTGGGAATCCACTTAGCTGTTCACTCCCACATTTTCTTTAAGGTGACAGGTATGGGTGCCTATTCTGCCCCCCATACCAATTTCACTTTTTAAAAGGAAAACACTATCCAAACAAAATAAATGAATTGTAATTAAATGATCATAAATTAAAATTTCAATTTTTTTCCTCAGTTAAAATTGTTTATGTATTGTATTTAAACATTTTTGGTAAAAACATGAAAACCTTTAACTTTATCTGATTTAAAAAAAAACACTATCTCAGATCAAAGAAGATCTTATTAACCTAAAACATACACAAAACACCAAAAGGGTTACAGAATTTCTGACTAATTGTATTGCAGTTGACTAAAATTTTCTCAGATTAAGAGACTTAGTGTTTTCTAAGTAGCGCTCAGAATTGGGAACAGAATTTATTAAAGGGAAGAGAGCAGTTGTGCAACAGCGCCCTCTGGTGTTACAAAATATATAAGCAGCCTTTTCCCAGGGCACTCCATTTCTTCTTCCAACACCAACTTTCTCCCCCTTTTGTTTTGCTAGGGACTGCGGGGATACCCAGGAGTAGAAGAGATGGTTCTTTTTCTTACGTTTACAAATGAATTGGGAAGATTGTCACAGTTTAGTGGAAAAAACCTGGAACCTAGAATCAGAGGGTAAATCCTGACTCCCCACTTCATGACCAGAGTTATCTTGGACAAATCACTTTCTCTCTTAGGCCTCAGTTTCCTTAGCTAGAAAAAGAGGGAATTGGATTTTACTGTCATTGTTCATAGCTTTAGTCATGTCCGAGGCTCTTCGTGACCTCATTTGGGGTTTTCTTGGGCAAAGATACCAGGATGCTATTTCTTTCTCCGGCTCATTTTACGAATGAGGAAACCAAGACAAACACAGCTAAGTGCCTTTGCCCAGGGTCACCCAGCTAGTAAGCGTCTGAGGCCCGATTTGAGCTCATGAAAATGGCTTCTACATTCCTTTCTAATTCTTTGTTCTATGAACTCTATGCTGCAAATATATTTCAGCACGTAATCAAGAACCACAATGCAAGGCATATGCTATATTTTAGTGATGGAGGAATTCAGGAAATTAAATGCGGCTTAAGTAATTAGAGAAGATGGTTGTGGCAATGCTCCCTTAGGAAAACATGTGGCCTGGGAGAGAAGGAAGGAGAATGCATTTCCAGCTTAGAGGTTATTACCTGAGCAAAGAAATGGAGATGGGCATATTCCACATAATACAGGTGAAGACCAATAAGGATATTGGCTTGATGGGAGTAATGGTGCCCAAAAAAAGGCTCTGGGGATTTCTTTATAGTTTAATGTTCTCTTGGTGATCTCCACGCTCTCTCCTCCCATCCTCATAACAATAAATTTACTTCATATTTTCTTATCTGGATACATGTTGTACCAGGGAACGGAGGGGAGGAATAAGAATTTATTAAGTACTTACTATGTACCAGATCCATGTACTAAGCACTTTACAAATGCTTTCTCATTTGATCATCACAGGAACTCTATGAGCTAGGTATGTACTATTGTCCCCATTTTGCAGTTCAGGAAACTGAGGCAGATAGTGATTAAGTGACTTGCCCAGGGTCACCCAGCTAGTAAGTGTCTGAAGCTGAATTTGTACTCAGGTTCCTGACTCCAGGTCTAAAGTCCTATCCACTGTGCCAAATAAAACTCCTTCTAAATAGAGCATTTTTAGGTTTGCAAAGTTTTTTGTTTTTTTTTTTTTTTTTTTTTTACAAATATTATTTCATTTGATTCTCACAACCTCCTAGGGAGGTAGGGACTATTATTACCCCCAGAAGTCTGTGCAGGGTCTCACAGTTAGTAAATGTCTGAAGCTGGATTTGAACTCAGTTCTTGGTGACTGCAGGTGCCCAGAGATCTATCCATTGCACCACCTGGCTTTCCGAGTTGTACCCCCAGTGCCTAGCACATTAGTAAGTGCTTCCTGAATTGACATTTAACTTCTTTTCACCTGGATGCTAAGCTCTGTTCACAAGACATGACTTTATGGAGCAGAAAGTCTATAGAAAGGGAGACCTGGGACCCAATAAGTGTGCGGGCGTGGACACAAGTGATTTCCTTCATCTCAGGGTTTGTGGGGTTGGCTGCGGCACTTACTTCTGGACCGGATGTAGCACTCGTTGCAGTTTAGCAAACCATTGCGAATCCTGACATCTGTTCCACTCACTGAATCTCCAAGCTGTCCTTTGCAGATTCCACACTGTCCATGCAACGAGAGGGAAGACACGTGAGAAAGGCATCCTTGCATCGACTGGCTATGCCATTTGCAGAGAAATCATCACGAAGCAGAAACCCTTCCTACGCATCAAATGTAACCCCACTGGTGGTTTGGATAAGCAAATGACATTCAGGGCACTGACTGAAACTTCTCTGAATCCTTCATGGGGAAAATCTATAAATAAGACCTCAGGAGATTTCCAGGATTTTGCTGAAGCTCCAAGAGATGTGGTTCAAGGAAACAAAAAGCTCTTCTTTCTGAGATTTCAGATTTGTTTTCCATATAGTGATCTCTAATTAAAACTCCACTGGAAACAAGGTTCCTTTTAGCAGCATTTGTTCAGGTATGGAAAGGCAGTGGAGGGCATTCTGGTTTCCTCAATACTGGGTTAGGGATGGTGGTGGTGATTAAGGAGGAGCATTGGGGTGTCTCTCTCATGTACAGTCTTTTTCTGGGGAGGCCAGAAACCAGGGGTAGTTACAAGCCCAGAGAGTGTCGCCTGGAGGTCTGTGAGTAGGTGGGAGAGGGTGGGAGCTCCAGACTTTTTCTGCTTAGCCTTCCTAGACTATTTGTACCTTTGAAAAGTATCTATTCTTTGAAGTTATCAAAATAAAAAAAAACCAATTTGTATATTAATTATAAATTCTTATTAAAATTAGCCTGCCTGTATTTTTATGAACTGCTTTGTGATAAAAAATATATATAACTTAGAGAATCACCATATTCATCCTAATACTGTGGATAAAGAGTTGATTGAGAGGCATTGTGCTATTGGGGATAGATAACAGCCCTGAGAGTCAGGAAGGCCTGGGCTGCGTCTCAAACTCTGATATGTGCAGGCTGTGTGACTCTGGGAAAATCACTTAACCTCTCATTTAACCAGGAAGCCCTGGAAGACTATAAGTTATGAACCAGTTACTGTTCTGCACTGGTGGAAACAGTTTCCTCACCAGGAGCTCTCTATACCAATAAATGTTTACCATCTTCCCCCATCCCCCACCCCCAAATAAACAAACCACCCCATCAGACAATGTCAAGTGTCCACACTATCATTTATTTGTTAGCATTATTAGGTTTTTCTTCTTTCCTTTCAGTCCTTGACAGCCCGCAGACCAGAAGGTCTTTTAATCCAACACATTATGCCCCGCGACTCTTATCTGTAAAGTTCCCTGAGGGCACGGCATGTACCCTTTCTAAACTTTTGCTACTTCTTCAGAGCCTAATGCTCTGCACAGAGTAGGTATAAATGGTTGCTGAACTGAACCTAAGGAAGTCACGGATTGGATATATAGCACACTTAGGGACTGCGAGTGAACACATACACTGCTTAGGTCCCTGTTCAGCGACAGTTTGAAAGGAGATGCCATTTGTCTCTAGTTTGGAGCTAGAGGCAGAGAGAGAGAGAGAGAAGAGGGAGAAGGAGAGGTCTAATGAACACCCACCTCTGTACCCTACACTCCTCAATATAAACAAGGTTTGGAGACTTAGGATTACAGCAACCAGTCAGCTTGTTCAATCAAAGGTTAAACCAAAATCTTCTATTACCTAAGGGAAGTGGGCAAGATACTAACAGCTCCTAATATTCATTCATCAGAATTTGAGGGATTAGAAAGAATTTTCAGATTCCAAATAAATCCAGAGGCTAACACACTTGTAATTAGCATATTCCTCTTGGAGTATTTCAGGGTGACATTCTTAGCTCCCTACTTGAGCACACATTTCTTCCAGTGACACACTATTCACGCTGGGGCAAACACCTACAAAGCCAGGTAAACAAATCTAGTTGTGCCTTCTAGGGGTGACAAGATGGCAGAGATGAGGCTATTAAGACAGGACAGACAACATAGCAGCAATGTAGAATGAGGAACAACATCCCTCTTATAAATACTGACACATTCTGTGTGCTCCACACACAGAATGACAGAAAAAAAGGTGTTGTGGGATCCTATTTAGCCTGAGAAGTAATGAGTACATACCCTGAAGCACTGGATGTGAAAATAAAGGCTAAGTGTTTCAATGATCATGGCGGCTCCTTTCCCCAGAGGAAGTCCGCAAGCAGAGCATAACTTCTTTCCGCTTATAGACCTGGATAAAAACACATTTGCACACCATCTGTATGACAAAGGACAGGCTAGCTCATCCTGCTGCTAAGAAATGAAAATGCAAATTTTAAAAGGGCATATGACTACTTATTTTCACTGCCCCTAAAGGTGACCGAGTTAAGTCACTGAGATGGTCACAAGTACTGACAGGAAGCTTCCTGAAATCCAAGATTCAATTAAGTAAATTCAATAAATGTTCAATTCAATAAGCATTTATTAAGCACCTTATAGTGTTATAGCCCATTTACTAGAAGATTAAAAAGACACTTGGCTAACTAGGTCCATGGGTTATCTTTCACTGTCTTTGTTGTTGGTTGAGCTTTCTGCCCTGAACCTGGCACAATTTCAGTGGCATGATGCCTCTGTAAGAGTGGCATTCATTCACTCAACAAACATTTATTAAAGACCTATTATGTTGAAGGTTCTGCTTCAATACTCAATGAATCTCTCTGATCTTATCAGTAGCAGCACTTGTTCCAAAGGATCAGGGTTGCAAGCTATACATGCCTTCTCATCCTGTGCAACTCTAGTCCATGACATTCTAAAGCCCTGTGGAAAAAACAGAGCCAGTACCCAGTACTTTGCCTTTTCTTTATTCTTGTACCAAATCAGAAGTTGAAATAGAACGGGTTTTCTGTATTCGAAGGGGTTGCAGACAAACTCCCCAAACCAAATCAGGGAAAATTATAAAGGCTTCTAAGGACCATCGCTAAGAGGATATCCAAGACAAAACAAGGCAGCCCATTGGGCCTGTTGGCCTTTCATACCTGCTGGGAGATTGGCCAGGAGGGGTGGGAGAGCACGGGGATAACTGCCCAGCTCTGAAATTCTCACGAGGGCTTGTCCTGAAATTTGGAAAAGAAAATAAAAATTATAACAAGGATAAATAAAGCACCAAAAGCCAATCACAGGACAGCAGCTTTTTCACTACGAAAATAACAAACACCCTAGCAACTCTCCATGATAAAAAAAAAAGGATGAAAAAATAACACTTGTAATTTACAAAGGCTAATAATTGAAAATAATTGATAAAAATCAATGTGGCTTTGATAGAATGAGGCTAGAAAGGTCAGGATGCCTTTCCTAATATTTATTTTTGCCTGGCAGGTCTTTTAAACTAAAATTTCTAAGATGTTCCTATTATTCTCTATACCAAAATGTGACCTGCCCCAGCAGAAAATGTCCACCAACAACTCTGTCCTTAAAAAGAGTTAGAAAACAAATGGCAAAGTGTAGATATATGGCATATGGTATGTGGTCAGCCTCACTCTGAATAGGCCCTCCCACTAGGGAATGAATCTATATAGTCATATATTGAATTAGCATTTCAAAGGCATTGCTTTAAATATGTTATCCTTCTCAGCTTGTAAAATCAATGCCTCAAGGATAGATCTGGTTAAAATTCTTATTTCTGTGCTTTTTTTTTAAAAAAAGAGTTTATAACTTCCTACCTTGTTAAGAGGATACACCCTTAAGATACATATTAAAAAAAGTTAGTGACACAGATATGAATAATTCAATTCCTAACTTCAGCTCATTTTTAAAGTGGTATGTACTCTAGAGATACACCCCAAAGAAAGAAAAAAAAATGAATTTGAACATTCAATTAAGAAAAGCAGCCTGTCATAGGCTTTAACAAAGAAGTTGAATAAGAGCCAACACACTGGCATCTTAAAAAATAGCAGGTGAAATGACTAGCTAAGTTATAAGAAATATCATATAAAAACTGCTAGAACTGCCACAAGCCTCATTGCTCAAATAGGAGATA
This sequence comes from Trichosurus vulpecula, assembly GCF_011100635.1. Classification (NCBI taxonomy): domain Eukaryota; kingdom Metazoa; phylum Chordata; class Mammalia; order Diprotodontia; family Phalangeridae; genus Trichosurus; species Trichosurus vulpecula. Next base: position 166,085,330 of record NC_050578.1, read on the forward strand.
ACTAAGTTTTGATAACAGGTCAGAGGGTTAGGCATACTCTTGTCATAGTCTTAGCAGAAAGATATGTTGCTGTTATTTGTCCTTCCTTCTCGACGAGGACCGCGACACCAAGAAGTTGATGCCATGACTTGTAAGTGAATTGGATTTAAGTGAGGCAGGGCTGTGCAAAGTCACCAGCCTCACTTTCTCCTCTGTAGTCATCCAAGTCCAGTGGTGAGACACAGATTGGGACTACCAGAGATGGCCCCGGATCAAGCAGAAAGATAAGACATTTTTCATATAATTAGAGTAGATCTTAGATGAACTCCTATTTCCTGAACCCATATTTCACTTTTAGTCTCTGAAACATGTGATTTAATCTTCTTAAAATAATTCCTGAACTCTACTCTTTTGCTACTTAATCTGGTAAAAAGAGCAGACCTATAATTTCTTTAGTTTTTAGTTTATTTGTTTAATTTTATTTTTTAAAAATCCATTTTTCTCATTTTTTAGTTTCTATTTGTATTTAATTAAAGAATATAGTGTGAAATACCTTAGTTGTCAAGATGCCTGATCTGGCTTTGGAAACTAGTCACCAGTCAGAACTTTATCTTAGTGGGAATGAGCGGAAGTCACAAAAAGTGACACCAATACCCTACTGTTTGTTTTTCTTTTTATTTCATCTTTCTACTTGGTGACTGAATTAAAAAAGAAATCTACTAGGTACTCACTTCCTTCTCTCACTGGGAGAGGCAACCTGATGGTTGATGCTTTGATCCACCGGGAGGGTTTTCGGTTTCACATCTTCTAACGCATGTGACGGTGCAGGTGACCATGGCTGATTCCATGATGTGTCTGAAGTTAAGAGGTTAGTTTAAAAAAAAAATTTCCAGTAAAAGTCAGGCATACCAACAAGAACTTTTCCCCCATTTTTGGGGAAATCAAACAAAACCTGGAATGTACCTTCTAAAATACACCCTCAGATGTGGGCCACATAAAAGGCAGTGAGTGGTACCCCAGAGAAAGGACTGTATAGCACATTTCTATAAGCTGTGCCTAAATGTACATCATTGTCCAGACACATATCATAACCCACCAAGGCAGGCAGCCATGTTGGCAATATGTTACAATAAATTCATTTATCTTACCAAAAATGTTTATTTGGTCAACATGTCTTGCTTTGACTCTACATACATTTGTCATTCTAGCTGCTCTTCTCAGCTATGCCCTTCTGACTCTTATGCTGACCATTACAGAAGGAGGGTCTAGCACAAAGATGGCCAGATCTAGTCAGCAGGCCTTGGTTTGAACAGGTCCTGCCAGGAGGCAAATTCTTCTCTCTCTCTGAGTACCAGTTTTCCCAATGATAAAATGAGGTTAGATTAGATGACCTCTAATTTGTTTGTTCTAGCCCTAAATATCAGATTTTAAGAGTAATCCTATTTTTCATGAGAAAGGCAACTCAGGTTCACATGCCACTCTAATACCAGCCCAGCCCTTCCCATGCCCCCAGCAAAAAAATGAGATGGAAATGGAAAGGGGAACATCGAACTGTGCCAACAGCACCTCACTTTTATATGTGAACTTTGCAAAGGATTTTCCTAATAACAACATCGTAGTGGAGAAGTCATTATATCCACTTCGCAGATAAGGAAATTGAGATTATGAGTGGTTAAGTGGCTTGTCCATGATTACACAGATTTTTGTGGGATTTGAACCCTTGCCTCCTAATTACAAATCCACACATTATCCGTGACTCCATGCTCTCTCTCAATACACTGGAAGGACCACAATGCTTAGCACCAGCAGGGTAAGAAGAGCATACTATAAAACAACAAAGTTAATTCGTTCTGGTTTTTGAGAGGCTCTTGTTACAAAGAAGTAAGCAAAGATTTATTTCCTTTTATTCTTACCCTGAGATAACTCTAAGTTCAGCCTTCGGTCTGGCGTACCAGGCTCAGCTGTTGACAACTGATGGTCCTGATGAATTCCTTTTGGTACGGAGGTCTCTGGATGTGCTGGGGTCACCGGTGGTACACGGCTAATGATAAAATCATGCGGTATTTTAAAAACAGAGAGGAGGAAGAGAACACACGAATGGAGGAAAACCTTTGTGACCTAGCATGTTTGAAAAATGGGCATGAGAGTTAATTGAAAGACTTACAGAATGTAGGATTAACTATGACTTAATTCATGTTGATTCCAGTGGCCTTCCTCTTTTCATTCCCCTTGATCTTTTATCCTGTTAACCACTAAGTGAAGGAAGGAGCAATGAATCCTCATCATTTGCAAACAGCCTTTGGAGGCAGGGATCTAACATGCTCCCTTCTAACCCAAAGAAATCAGCAGGAATGTAACTAACTCACAGCTGGTCAGCAAGGTGTTCTGATTGGCACCCCTGGAAATAATTGCTGGGTTACAGAGTTTATTGGGAGGTATGTGAAATGCTGGTTTCTAGAGTTTGGTAATTCCAACTCATGCAACTTTTACTATAGCTTCTTCCAAAATGAATGAAACAGCATTTAAATGCTTATTCTCTATTACTTATTATTCCAATGGATTTGTGATCTCATCCATCATTCTTACTACATGACTGGGACACTTTTTCCAGTAACATATCTCTGAGGTGGTATTTTAGGCTACTTCTCATATGAAAGTCATTACCGGCAGTCTGCTGTAGCCTACTTATATTCACTGGGCATCTTTTTTTTTTTTATCACCCCTTCAATAACCTGCAATGTGGTTCTTCTGACATCAACATCTGTGGCCATATAGTATCACCTGAATAATACTGACATATACCACCATCTCCCCCCTCAGACCCTCATGGAGACAGCCCAGGAAACTAAAGCCAAGAGTCTTGGGGAATACTAGTGTCCTCTAGACCAGGGCCTTGCTGCCAACTCAGCCCTTGTGGCTATAATGGAGAGGACCAACCTCTCAGAGTAGAGTGGGGAACCTGTGGCCTCGAGGCCACATGGGGCCTTCTAGGTCCTTGGGTGCAGCCTTTTCACTGAGTCCAAGTTTTATAGAACAAATCCTTTTATTAATGGGATTTGTTCAGTGAAGTCTAGATTCAGTCAAAGGGCTGCACTTGAGGGCCCAGAAGGCCATCGAGGTTGCAGGTCCCCCACCCCTGTCTCAGACCCTTGACCTTGACCCCAGGCTGCTATAGGGAGAAGAAACAGTCCCTTGCAGAGATGTGACCTTACAGGTGCTAAAGCCCCCACCTGCAGCCTCCTGCCCCCAGCAGCCACATCTACTGAAAACCCCCAAAAGAAAGTTCTTGCCACCAAAGTCCTTGGCACTGTCAAAGGGTTTCAACATCAGAAAACAATGTGGTTTTATTAATGGAAATGACATCCAAGAAGGTTCATTACCATCCATCTTGGCACGGCACCCTAAAGACCACAGGGCCTTGTCACTGGACTTGCAGCTGAAAGCCCCTCTTTGGGCTTTCCCTCTCCCAGGACAAAGTTAGCTCATTGAGAATAGGGACTGTCTTGTTTTTCTTTCTGTATCCCCAGTGCTTAGCACAGCGCCTGGCACATGGAAAGCACTAAAGAAATGTTTTTTTTTTCATCCATTCATGTGAACAAGATGGGCTTTGGAGGCAGTGAGCAATTTGGGCTTGAAAGCACTTCAGAGTTTCTCACATGTGATCTACAACAATCACTGCTTCCTGTTCAATTCAGGGCCCAGCTCTTTGTTCACCAGCAGCATGATACTAATACTGATGGATAAACTTAATGGGCTGCCTGTTTAAGTCCATGCCTAGTTATCTAAGCATCTACATCTCCCCCATCTCCTTTGCTTTATCCAGTGTAGGTGACTAAGTCATCTCTTAAAAAATATTTTTCAATTAATGAGTATTTGTTTTCTCCTCTTCTTACTTCAACTGAAGAGAGAAAAACAAAACCCTCATAACAAACATGCATAGTCAAGCAAAACAAATTCCCACCCTGTCCATATCCACAAATGTATGCCCCATTCTGCGGCCTGAATTCATCACCACTCTTTTAGGAGATGGGGAGCCTACTTCATCATTAGTCTTCTGGAATGAATTAGATTAGAATTAGATTGTGGTAGTGATCAGATCTTAAACCTTTCATAGCTGTTTTTCTCTGCAGTGTTGTTTACTGGTTATCACTTGTTCTCTTGGTTCTGCTCACTTCGCTCTGCATCAGTTCATATAAGTCTTCTCTGGTCCCCCTGAAACCATCCCCTTCATCACTTCCTATAGCACAGTAGTACTCTACTACGTTGAGGTATCATAATTTGTTCAGCCATTGTCCAACTAGTGAGTATCCTTTCAGTTTCCAGTTCTTTGGGGCCAGTCTCTTTAGCAGCTTAGTAAAGGGGCCATGGCACACAATAAAGGTTAAGAGCCCTTGATCTAGAGCAGGGGTGGGGAACCTGTGGCCTTCTAGGTCCTTGGGTGTGGCCTTTTGATTGAGTCCAAGTTTTACAGAACAAATTCTTTTATTAAGGGGATTTGTTCTGTGAAGCTTGGATTCAGTCAAAGGGATGCACTTGAGGACCTAGGTGGTTACATGTGGCCTTGAAGCCAAAGGTTCCCCACCCTGATCTAGAGGAAAAAGACAGAGTCCTGAGGGAGATGGAGATCAATGATTACCCAGCAAAGGTTAAGAGAGAGGGTGGTAAGAAAGAGGACAGAGAGAGAGAGAGAGAGAGAGAGAGAGAGAGAGAGAGAGAGGGAGAGAGAGAGAGAGAGAGAGATACAAAAACCAAGGCACAAGAAAGTAATGAGGAGAAAGGGATGGTCAATAATATGAAAAAAATAGAGATGTAACAAGAACACAGGATCAAATGGATGAATGTATGTGAAAGTACTCAGAAAGCTACAGAGTCCCATGTAAATGTGAGCCAATACAATAATGACGAAGCTGGAAAAATTCAGCATTGACAAGAGACACAACATTTCTCTTTGTAGGCATCCCTGCTGACCTGCTATTGTCACCAGGGACTGGAGGGAAGAGTCATGGCCAAAATGTTCATGTGAATGAATCCAGCTGGGTGCAGAGTATTCCCAGATTTCTGGTGGTTCTGCAAAGGTCTCCTCAGGGTAGGATGAGTATTTAGTTTGGATGGAGTGGTGGTCTTAAGGAATCCATTCTAACCCACACCTACAACTGCTTTAGACCTAGGCTGGCTTGGAAATTCCAGCTGGTATGTTGGCTCTGGGAACCCTCCAAAGACTTGGTTCTGCTTCTGGGGTGTTCCTTGATAAGCAAATCTAGATTGAGCCAGGCTGCCTAGAATCCTCATGGAATAGACTAGAAGCCCTGTGGGCAAGGATCTGCTCACCTGGTCCTCATTTAGACCAGGAGCTGGAACGGAATGATCATCCTGATAGCAATCTGTGCCTGAGGACATAGTCTTGGCTCTAGAGGACGGGAAGGCTACTGCTTTAATGCTATGATTAGTAAACTAGTGAAAGGGCAGTGGGACCCAAGGTGTGTTACAGGAACACCAGGCCACTCCTCTTCCTTTGGTGTTGCTGGTCATTGCTGACTAAGAAACAGAGAAATCAGATGGCTCATTCAATGGAACTACAAGAAAGGGTAAAGCCATGTGTGCAGCCTAGGATAACCAATACAGTTCTTTGTTAATTCCTGTTTAAAAACAGCCCTTCTCATTGTGTTTCCTACAGTAAGGACTTCTACTTAATAGTCATTAAAAATAATAACGTGTGAAAAAAAGAGCATAATATATCATTAGAATAACATTGTCAAGGCTGATTATAACCTGTAATGAGTGACCCAACAATGAGGCAGTGTTTTCCTCAAAGGTCGGCAGGCAGGGCCACTGCCTCCTGCTCTTCAAGGGCCAGTTTGGACAAAGGTTCATACCTCCTCGTTTCCTCTAAAGCATCACTCTTCTTATTCTTCAGCAGTGAGTCACTGTCTTCCTCCCAGAGTGGTCTTTGTCTTTTTTCTTCCTCTTTAGAATCTTCCAAATCCATCTTATTCTAGAAAATAAAAGGAGGCTAAGGGCAACCTGAAAATGGGGAGCCTCAAAATCACAGTGGACAGCTTATGCCACCCACAACACAGGTGTTAAAAGTCAAATCGTTATTCATTCATGTTTCCTACGATTCAAAGACCTTTAAAATGATTGGATGTCTCTAAGTCTCAAAGAACTGTAACTGCATGCTGTGCCAGTGGCATCAATGTTTAATTGAAGCCTCTCTCAAAAGCTCATATCAGATAATAAAACAACTGTCCCATCCTGCCCCTCTCTCCCCAAAAATGCAGGGGAGGGACAAGGGAGACAGGTTCCATGATTGGTCACATCAGCATCAAAACTATATCATGTTTCAGGGGTTGTAGATTCAGATTATTGAACATCCAGCAATTTGGTGCTTCCCTATCCATTCCTCAGGGGATGCATTTTGGGATTAGGTAATAGGAACAAACGATAGCTTTTTCTTCAGCCTCTTGTGATAATACATCCAAACATTAGGCAGATGAAGAATTTCAAGAATGGGGCTGGAATTGGTTTTTTTAAGAACCCACTTGTAGTTGTCACACCCTCTGCTCCATCAAAATCCCAAGTGCCCTGGTACCACAACAGTGACGTAGAGAACTCTTCATTACTGTAGGCCTTTGCATGGTATTATTAGACTCCCATAAAGGGTTTCAGTTAGTCTGACTGGGAGAAAACCTTACTTCCTTCTACCTGGAAATTAATTCTACAGAAACAGGCTGTGTGATGGAGTGGGAAGATCACTGAATTTGAAGCTGGAAGACTTGGGTTTGAATTCCAGACATTGCCTGTTGTGTCCTCATGTTGTAAAATGCGGAGAAGGCTGGATCTCTCAAGTTTCCTGTATGCATACACAGTATAGGCCCAAATCTCTCTGATCCCTCAGTGTTTTTCCTTGGTAAAGTGAGTATATGACTATTTGCGCTGCCTAGCTCATAGGCTTGGTGGAAGGAAGTATCTTTGTAAGTCTACAAGCAATATACAAACATGAGCTTGATTACACTGCTGCTTCCATCAATGGCTGGGACACCATGGTGGAAACTGCCCCCATGCAGGAGTTTCAGTCATTCTACGGGAAGAATGAAAGAGTCCTTGAATCATTTAATCTCACCACTGGCCCATTTCCTTCCGTGACAGAGGAGGAGGTAGAAATCTGGTCAGCTGAACTTGAAGAAATTGTGAAGGGAACCACGGTGTCTTCAATGATTTTGCGTTCCTAAGGAAAAGGAACAAGGTTAGCCAAGGAGAAATGTAACTCAAAATGTACATGTCAAGAGGGCACTTTTTACTAGTAAACTTCAGAAGTAAGTGGGAAGATTTATTTTTTTCAAAACGCAAATGAATCAGTACAAAGGACCCCTAATTACTAAGACTAATTTAAAATGCTTTTAGGTAGCAGATTAAACATATAATTTGCTATTGTGAGAGAGAATTCACAATAATATAAATGATATGAGAACTGAAGATGCTGGGCATAGAATATGGCCTTTGTATCTAATATAAGCTGGTATTTTAAAATTACGCTAAAAACACACCAGTTATGCCCCATGTTAACACTGTCCCAGCCAAATGATTTTACAATATCACTAATAGAGTGCCACCATACCCCTACCTTAACTTTATAAAACTAAGCTGTTATGTCAATCATAAAAAAAAATCTCAGCAGCCACTCATTCCACCATCTGGCCCCAACTCTCTTGTTCAATGCCTGCCTTCAAATTTGCCTGCACTGGCAGCTGGGTGGTGCCGATCTATCCACATTCTTTTACTTAAGAGTCAGGGAAGGCCTGAGTTCAAATCTTGCTTCACACACTTACAAGCTGTGTGACCCTGCGCAGATCACTTAACCTTTCTCAGCATCAGTTTCCTCATCTATAAAAGGGGGATGATTATAATACTACTTCATAAAGTTGTTTTGAGGAAAATGACATAACCTATATAGAGTGCTCTGCAAACCAGTAAGCATTATACCAATGCAATTATACCATCATCATCATCACCATCATCATCATCCCCTCTTGCCCTTTATCTTGACTTTTCTCCTTTCTCTCCCCACCCTTACTGGTTCAGCTCCACTCAGCACTGCCCTGGTGCCCACCGTACCTAAGTATTCCCCACTTGGATGGCTTTGACTTGCTTAGTCCCCCATAATGCCCCTTACCTCCTCTTCTTGCCATTCCCAACCTAAGAATATGTAGTCTTCAATAACATTTCCATCCTACCTTCACCCCTTACTCCTCTTTAGATGAGCTCCTTGAAGATAAGGACTCCTTTTGCATTTCTTTGCATTCCTAGCACTGAGCTCAGGACCTGGTACATACTAAGAACTTAATAAATGCCTACTGACTTTGGCACTAACTGACCTAATATTGTTTTGCTGAATCCTGTGTTTTCCCTGACCCAAGGGCAATGTGGCATATGGCTAAAAACAGCTGAAGTTGAATCCCAGCTGTGTGGTCATGGATAAGGCTTTTGTAAAAAGAGGATTGAACTAGCTACCTCCAAGGACCCTCCCACCTTTGAATCTAGGATCCTATGATCTCATATTTAATGATGGTAGGCAGTGTGTGCTTGCATACAGTCTTCTTGGTCACAAAGTGAAGATAGTGGGGTACATAAATTCAAATAATTTTGATATAAAAACAATCCCAACTAGATTATTTTACTGCTACCCAACATGCTTACCATAATACTATAAAAATGATTTCTTCGCTTCACCTGTACAAACCAAACCAATCCCTAATAAAGCAAGTATGTTCTCACACGTGCGATAGGCTACAACACACACCCTAAGAGACAAAAAACTTTAAACCTCCCATCATGGCTCAAAACTGTCTTTATTTTTAGACTGTATTCTAGGAACCAACTTAACGTGATTTGTTGTCTAGAGGAGAATTTATTATCAGAAGGCTCTTCTAGACTCTTTTCAAAAGGGCTGCCGGGAAGTAGGCTTTCCTGGTGACAGAGAGACACCCACCTACCAAGTCAGAAGACTAAGATTTTGCTGAGTTGTGACAGCAAGCTCATTTCACAATCTATTTCCCAGTAATTTTTCTTACCTCCTCATAATATCTACGCTCTTCTTCTTCCACTTCCTTTTGTGCTTTCTCCCATTCTTCTTTCAATTTGTCCTGTTCCTTCTGGTATCTCTCCTATTATGGAATATTTCAATAAATTTGACCGAATTGAGCACCTCATACATCATTGGGAGTCATTAAGAAGCAAACAAACGAACAACCCTGCATTCTGTGTACAATATGGTACAAAAGTTACTTCTTGCTGCAATGTTATAAGTTGACTAGATGACATGATACAATGAAGCAGTATGAGATTTTTGTGGTCATTTAACACTATTCAAGAGCAGATAAGAAAAATACTATAGATATTCAGCCGCATCGGTTAGGACTTTTCTGTAGACATACTCATCTATGGAATACTAGTTTGGATCCTAACTTATGGACATGGAAAATTCTAAGAAAAATGAAAACAAGCTAAAACCCACCTTTAAAAGAATGTGCAGACTATTTAATAAGAACGTATATGTAGAGCCTATATCAGATTGCATGCTGTCTTGGGGAAGGGGGAGGGGAGGGAAGCGTGGAAAATTTAAAACTTAGGGAAGTGAATGTTGAAAACTAAAAATAAATAATTTTTTTAAAAACTGGAGGGGTTAGGGATACGTTGTAAAAAAAAGGGATTGTGCATTAAAAAGTAAGCTAAACCTATAGTTTACTATAACTGGATTGTTCAAAAGGGCAACTCAGCTCAGTGAAAAGAATATTAGATTTGGAGTGAGGATGACCTATGCTCAAATCTTGACTCTAACCCTTACTCCCTGTGTGATCCTGAGGGGATGTCTCTGAGCCTCAGTTTTCTGTAAAATGCAGTAAAAATATCTTCCTTAAACTACCTACCCCAAACAACTGTTTGAACTATGTGCTTTGTAAAACTTCAGTAGCAGTTTTATAGCAATGTGTGAGCTCTATATTCAAATATAAGTTTGGGCATTGATCTAAAAGAAATAAGCTGCTGCCAGGGTAGTTTAATTTTTTTTTAAAGTCTCTTATGGTTTTATAAAAAGTGGATAAGATAACAATTAGCCAAGTACCTGGATTGCTTTTTGCTCATAATCCTTATAGACTTCCACCAAAATGGAATCTTTTGATCTGAATAACTTCTGAATTAAGGGAAGCTTTTTAAGGGCCCATTAAAATGTTGTCAGGATTAGAAATGCCCTTCTTGTTTTCAGAAATGTTGCAATCAGTCACCACATGCAGGGGAACACAAATGTCCTGTATAAGGAAGTCTTTAAAATTAATTGAAATATTTAACCAGGAGTCTTGACCAGGAAGAAATTAATAAATTGATGCAAAAAAATCACAACTAAAATTTAAAACTGGTTCCCCAACTAACCCTTCAATGGCTAGGCAGAATGAGGGAAGGAAGGAAACAAATATTTATTAAGTGCTTACTGTGTAGTAGCCACTTTGCTAGAAATTTTACAAATATTATCTCATTTGATCCTCAAACCAGTCCTTAGAAGTAGGCGCTATTATCGTCCCACTTTACAGTTGAAGAAACTGAGGTAGACAAATGTTAAGGGACTTGCCCAGACTAAGTTTCCTACGTAGCTAGTTAAGTGTCTCAGGTAGGATTTGAACTCAGAACTTCCTGATTTCAAGCCTAGCACTTGATCTACTGCACCACCTAGCTACAGAAATGCTGAAATGTAGAACCTCCAGGCAAATATTGTGCCATTGTCATTAAACTACACTTAAAAACGAGTTGCTCCTTTATATCATTCTTGAGTATCCTTTGGAATACTGAGCATCCACCATTTTTGCCTGCTACTATAAGCTAGCACACCACCGTACCAGCAGGAAAAGTATGTAACTCGATCCTTTGAACACTTGTCTTACTCCTATACCTCTTGATGCTCCAGAAGAAGCAGTGTTGGGTAATATGAGACAATCCAGAACCACGTGGGCTGACTAAACTCCAGTTCTGAAATCCTGACTTTTCAGTGAAGTCCTAGAAGAATTTCAACAAAGATTCTGCTTATAAGACCCCAACCCTCGAATTTCAAACATGATGGCAGGTATAACAAGCAGAGTCATGGGCTTGGGAGCTTTTATCCAGCCTTTAAGGATACGATTCAACACAAACCAGTCACTTCCTTAGCCAACAGGGCCAATGATCAACAAGACGACCTGAACGGCTTTATGGTGTGTGTAGGTGAGATGCCTAGATTTCTCTTAACTCTGTGAGGTGCCCCTGTCCCAACAACCAGGAGGAAACTAGGCAGGGAGGGATGTAAAGGCAGGTATGAGCTGAGAGGCAAAGTGTGACCAGGATCTGCAATAAGAGCATCTTCTTAGCATAACAGAAAGAACACTATGATGAGGGGCGCACCAGAAGTCCTTTTCCATACACTACGGCATTTTTGGTGTAGATGTTACCATTTAAATGGGCAGAAGGCCAATAAATTAAACATGGGGATTCCAGAAGACAGGCACATATAGTTTCCATCTCGTCAATTTTATGAGCAGAAAAGCATGTGACTAGAACTAAATGAACTAGATTTTAAAGAAAAACTGGGCACCTTTCCTACAAATACATTTGCTTCTTTAAGCCATAAAAAATGTTTTATTTTCCCCCTGCTTGCCCCAACTTAAAATACACCAAACTTGTCAGGCTTTTCAAATCCTTTAAAGCAGAACTAAAGCCTTGTTTGATTCACAATAGTTTTGGAATTAATTTTCTAAAAGAAAGAATATTTTTAAAATGTAAATTACAACTGCCTTAAGTATTATTTTCTGAATAATGTAATTAATGCTTCTGAAATTCAGTGTTCATTTCCTATGGTGGGGCCGGGGGAAGAAAGTAAGTCAAGGATTGAAAGGTATGGAATTTCCAGGGCTTCCTTATTAAATACCACCTAATTTTGAAAAAAAAATTAAAAGAGATGTGGATCACAGTCAGACAGTGGAATTTTTGTAAACAGAACATTTCTTTACCAGAACCTGGACAGAGACCATAGCCTCATTTCACCAAAGCTATCACAGGGCTGTTTGGGAACTGATTTCTATCACTATCTGGGTTGGAATTTGATTAGTAACTAAGTGGGAAGAGATTCTATCAACCATTAATTAACAGGATGACCTGTTTTGACCATAAAATGTTAATATGTAGATTTCCCCACTTCATGCTAATAGCTGTTCTCTTTAAACATGAAATGATGTATAACGACATCTGAATGGTCACAGATAAAATGTCAGACTAGTCAACTGATAAGACTACAATCTTACCCTTAGAGATTTTGGCTGAGAGGCATCATAGTATAGAGAATTGGATTTGGAAGTAAGGAAGGACTTAGATTGAATTCCACCTCGGACACTTACTAGCTTTGTGACTGTGAGGAAATCACTGAACCTCTCTGGGACTCAGTTTCTCCAAATGTAAAATGAAGGAGTTAAGGTAAGATGACCTCTAAGGTCCATCCCAGCTTTAAATCTATGATCCTATGATTTTTCAGGCCCAGATAAAAACTACCGTAGGCAACAGAAAAAAAAAAATAAAAAGTTGAATTAAAAACAAACAAAAAACAGTTGATAAGCAAAACTTGGGTGGTACCTGAAGCAAACGCTCCTGTTCAAGCTGCCATTTCTCCTGCCGGCGGCGCTCCTCCTCTGGATCCCATGCCCACAAGTTGAAACGCTTAGAAAAATAAAGCCATGATCAGAATCCAGCAATATATCTCAAGAGCAGACAGGGCCAAATGAACACAATTAAGCTATAGTCTAACGCCCAAGTGAAAATGCTGAAGCTTAAGTTTTTAACATTTCTAAAGGCCTTTCCTGGTTGGTTAAAAAGCTTTTGTATTTTGCCCCTCTTTGGTTTTCTTCCAAGAGCTGGCTGGATTCAATGAGTCCTTTATGAGTTAATGAATGCATACAGTAATTAGCTCCTGGCACGAGATAGCCTTTGCTTCATCCCCCATAGGAATGACGTTTAAAATCTGTTAATATTTCTGGGCACAGGATGTACACGCATTCAGAACGAAGATCCCAGGTCAGTTCACATATGTCAGACCAATCTTATCTGGTGTACTAGTCATGGCACTTAGCAAAACATAGAATACAACTAAAATTCTGCTAAACTCAGCAGGGAAATTACATTTCTGTTAGCTAATCATGGAGTGAGAGTTGGGCTAACCTATGTGGAATTTGTGTGGGAACTTTGGCACGGATCAATCATGTCAAGTTCTTGGGATGGGGGGCAGAAAAAGGAGAGAAAGAGAAAAGGAGAGAGAGAGAGAGAGAGAGAGAATCAGAGTGAACAAGAATGAGCCCATAATAAAGTGCAGAATAAGAGATGCAGCAAAAGATTGGTCCTTTTGGAAGGACAATTAAAGCCTCCTGAAAGAGGAAGCAATGAAAAAGAGCCATAAAAACATCACCAGGATTGGTCTTAGTTCACTTATTTGACATTGGTTTATGAAGCTGTCATAGGCAAAGCACTGTGCTAGGCACTGTGAGTAATATAAAAATGAATAAGATATGGCTCCTGCCCTCTAGGAGGTTACAGTCAAGTAAGAGAAATAAACATGTATACAGATCACTATGGTAAAAGCTAGCAGGTAATAGATGCCATGAGTGGTACAAAGACAGTGCTGGAGGATTTCAGAGGAAACAAAGCTTTTCTTTTAGAAAGTCCTTTAATTAGTAGAACATCTAGAGAGTCTAAGTTCATTATTTTATAATTAAATGTTTATTATTTTCTAGGCAGGTGAGAAAGCAGGTGGACCTTTTTTTTTTTTTTTTACCAAAAGGACCCCAGGCATGCAAGCTCATGGATACTTTACTGAAATATTTCTTTAGATTCTCTTTGAGTTATACTTCTTTCCCAAACTCAGAAATATACATCATTTCAGTCCCTTTTCTACCAAGCTAGCAAGGGTGATCTATCTGGTGGACTCTGAATTCAGTAAACACCAGAATGAAGACCATGGCTCAATTTGCCTGTACAGAAAAAGCACAAACAAGCCGTGGGACCCTTCTGGGCATTCTAGTCTATTAGAACTAGAGCGCCAAGATCAGATCAAGCCTTTATGCTGGCAAAAACATAACTGAGTGAACCAGCTTTTCAGATGCCTATCAGTTTGGGACTGAATCACATGAATACATCTCTACACTAACCAGATTGTGGAGTCATGGTATCAAGGTGCTCAGAGCCATAGGGACAAGTATAATGGCCCATGCACTGGGTCCATGGCTTCTTGGCTTCAGCTGGGTTTTAACAGCAGTTCTTAAAAAGGACATGGACCATAGCCACAGCTGAAAAGTCTCATGGAGGAGAGAGAACCTATTGAGTTAGAGAGTAGAAAGATAAACTTTGAGGAAGTATCATAAGATCCAGGGGTAGGCCTTCTAGGTCCTCAGGTGTGGCCTTTTGACTGAGTCCAAGTTTTACAGAACAAATCCTTTGATTAAGGGTATTTGTTCTGTGGAGTTTGGATTCAGTCAAAGGGCTGCACTTGAGGACTTAAAGAGGGTCACATGTGGTCTTGAAGCCACAGGTTCCCCACCCCTGCAAATCTATGGTGATGAGATGAGATGAGAAGTGAGAGGGAGGGAGAGAGGGGGGGAGAGAGGGAGGGAGGAAGGAAGGGGAAGAGAGAGAGAGAGAGAGAGAGAGAGAGAGAGAGAGAGAGAGAGAAAGAAAAGAATAAGAACAGTTCATAGATGCCACAAGGGGGCTCAGATTATATGCTACAGGTCACTTGTTCAAAAAAAGCAGGCCCGAGGGTTATGAACTGATTAGATGTGAAAAGAGGGGCAGCGGACAGTCTATTTGGGGGAGAGAGAGGGATAGAACTTTTATGGAAAGTTCAAATACTTGAGATCTTTTTTTCCAGCATGATGGCAGATCCTCATTTACTGGCCTGATGCCTGAAATCTCAATACACAGATAGTCAACTTCAAAAAACTGAGGCCTAGGGAAATTAAGTTATTGTCAAATGTCACAGAGCCAGGAAGTGGCAGAGGTGGGAATGAATCCAGTTCCTCTGATGCCGAATTTGGCACATTTTGAAAACTATCAAGCTACCTTTTCATGGTAAAGCTTCCATGATCTCCTCTACCATCACTATGGATATAGTTTTCTTATTTAAAAAATTATTTTGAATAAATGACTGAATTAAGTTCACATACTTTTGGATTTTTTTAATACTGGCTCCCCATTTCATATTTATTTTTAATAGCTTACTTTATATTTTATCAATACTAACTGAAGCACACCAGTTACCTTTTCAAGGTATAATGACAATATTGTATAATGATAAAAAGGCTGCCACATTTAGTCTCCTAAAAATATGAATAATTTCAGCATCCTGAAAATTTTAAATTCTTTTCATTCATTCATTGCTCCAATTTCCTCTTTCTTGACTGGTAATACACAAATGAGGTCCCTCAAAATAAATCAACTATCCTATTAAACCAGTATAAACATCACATCAAAAAAAATAAAATCAGTTACTTACAGGTGTACTTGCAGGTGACTTCTCACTGCTATTAGATTCCACTGTACAAAAACAAAAAAAATAAAATGAATTGTTTCCAATTTCCTTTTTCCTTCTGGTGACTGCACTTGTGATTCCTATGCTGGTTTAAAACCAATTACTGCTTTTTCATAAGTCAAGAGCATTAGAAAATCATGATGAAATAGACCACAGAAATAGGGTGGACCCAACACCAGGAGAAGGTAAGATTGATATGTAACACGTATATATTACTGCATAAATTAGCACCAGTTTCTAAACTATAGGCAGCAACTATTCCTTACTTCGAAAAGATAGGAAATTTCTGTGATGCACATTGTACTCTGGCTTATGTCTTCTCTTCTCCTACAGGGAAATACTAAGCAGAGAAAAGACAGAAGAAAAGACCTCGTGCCACAGTTACCAACAGAACCATTACCCTTAGATAGTAAATGCTTCTGATCTCCTTGTTTAAAAAAAACAGAAGAGGAAAAACAAAACCAAAAAAATAGACATAAGTAAATGACATGGTGTTCTTTTAGGGTCTCGAAAACCAAAACAAAACTGGTCTGGCAAAATGATCAGTGTTTTGTTTTGTATTTTTTAAGGTCTAGAAATGTCACACGTAGATTCTATGTTGGAGAAACAGCTCTTTGCCAACTGTGTGCCAGAAACAAGTACTTTTCTATGAAAGCAGAAGGGGTAACAAATACCAGCCATCATTGATTCATGCCCCCCCCCAAGGAGGTATTCATGACTACTCAGTGCGACAGAAGAAATGTGCAACTATCCCATACGTCGTTTACCTGACTGGGAGAAAAACTGTGAACGTCGCCAAGAGTTCCGAACCCTAAGCGGAACAGTGGCTGTGCCAGGCGACTCTAGATCAGATGTTAGAACAGAACAGATTACAAAACTGAAAAATAGGAGGAAAACAAAAATGAACCTCAAGAGAAGGGGAAAAAGGGTGTGTATGTATGGGGTCCTGGTCATAGGTGATGCATGGGCTGAGGTCAAGAGAATTTGAAAAAAGGAAGTATTTCAATAAAATGTGCATACAATTTGGATGCTAATGCCTTCCTTTTGGCAGTATGGATCTTTGAGTGTAGTGAACTCCCTCCACCAAATCAGAATTGTTCAACTTGGTGCCTATACCAAGAGGTGAAATCACTTACCCAGAGTTGCCCAGATAATGTGTGTTAGCAGTGGGGTTTGAACGCAGGAGGACAAGATAACTGTCTTCAAGTGCCTTAAAGGTTGTCATATGGAGGAAGAATTACATTTGTTCTTTTGGGACCAGCAAATTGCCAAGAGGCCTGTTTCAGCTTGCAGTCTGAAACAAATTTCTAACAATTACAGCTGTCCAAAAGTGGAATGGCTGCCGTTAGTGGGGAGGGGTTCCTCCTCCTCACAGACCTCCCAGCAGAGGCTGCATGACCACTTGTTGGGTAAGTTTTATTGAGGATTCCTTTTGACTATAGATTGGATTGGATAAGCTTAGAGGTTGGTTCCAAAACTCAAATTCTGTGATTCTGTCTTCTGACTCCAAACCCAGCACTCTAACCACTACATGCTGCCTTTTACATAATATTTACAAATATACTAAGGATTTTTAAATCTAGACCTGTGATTTTATTGGGAAAGGAAACTCCCAGGAAGGAAACTTCAAAAATGAACATTATCTCTGCAGTAGTGAATTTTTATTTATTTTGTTAAACATTCCCCAATTACATTTTAAGACTTTTGCAGACCGACCCACAGTTTTGACTTCTGTGGTGGAAGTCCTGAATTCAAATCAGGCTTCAGACACTTACTCACTGTGTGACTCCAGGCAAATCACTTAACTTCTGTTTGGCTCAATTTCCTCAACTGTAAAATGTTATAATAACAGCACCCCCTTCTAAGGGTTGCTGTGAGGACTGAGAGAGACGATATTTATAAAAGTCCCCAAAGCAGGCACTATAGAAATGCTTATTCCTTTATATAATATTCATAATTTTCATTACAAATAAAGTTACTAAGGTATGAGTACATTTTATTGAAATTTTCCTCCACATTTTTGGGGTATGTTTTAGAAAAAGACTGGGATTGCCATCTTTTGTTGACACGGTAGTATACGCTAAAATCGGGATCACAATTTTAGATTTGGAGGAAAACTCGAGAGATCTGTCTTAGGAGAGATAGTCCTCACACAGATGAAATCACAGTTTCACTGAAGTACTAGTAAAAGATATTGGAATAACAGCTTCATTAATTTAGAAATATGACCTTATGAAGAATCAGGAGACACTGAAATCTGATTTCTCATTTTTCACCTGGCTGTATGACTTTGGGTCTTCTCTTGAGTTTTCCTGGGGCTTTCCATGGTGCCTCAGGAAGCTTATTACTGGGGGAACCTCATCATCCTGTAAGATCCCAGTGGCCTCAGTACTCTACCTCATTCACCACCCTTGGTCCCTCTGATTGGAATGTGGAGCTATGAACTCTCAAATCTCCATTTAAGGAGGGAGCTCAGCCCCCTTCCCCAACACTTCCCCTCCCCAACTTCCTTTTGTTATTTGTCTTCCCTCATTATAAGCTCCTTGTATGTGGGGTTGGTTCTTTCTTTCCTCCCTCCCTGTTTCTTTCTTTTTTTTTCCTATTTGTATCCTCAAGCTCAGCACAGTTCCTGGCACATAGTAGGCACTCAATAACTGTATGCTGATTGATTTAGTGGTGCATAGAACAATAGGTTGAGAGCCAGGAGACCTAGTTTTAATCTTACATCTACTTTGATATGAAAAGTCACCTAAATATGTTTCAGTTTTTACAATTTATAAGAAGAAATACTATTCAACATCAATTGCCAGAGATCTGAAGACCCTCACTTCACAAGAAGAGGGGGGTGGGGGAAACATAACCCATAAGGTCATATATATATATACATGTAAAGGCAAACAAGTGCCTTTGATTGAGCCTCACTTTTGCTTGAATCAAGAGTCTTTGGTTGAATCAAGAGTCGTTAATGACCTGCTTAAGTCATAAGAAAGCCTAAGTCACATGAGTTTGATTCACATGGTTGTGACATCCTATGACCCTGAAGAAGTGTATATATATTCTGAGGTTAGCATTTTGCTTTGGAGCTCACTCACTGGAAGAGTGTTCATGTGATTTGGCCAGAGGAGACTCTGGGTAGCCATTAAGGAGCCCCCTGGCTTTGAAAACCCTGATGTCGGTATTTCTCTCTCTGGTGACTATGTAGGTATTGCTATGGACAGACAGTTAGAAGTCCTGTCTGCTGATTTCTTTATTTGTTCTATTTCTATAATTCCTGCTTGTAATCTCTGTTTGTGTCTTCTCTGAAGTTCAGGGTGCTGACTTTTTCCCTTGAACTAAATGAGATTGTAAACCCCATAAAGTTGCTTTCCTTAGAAAAGCAGATCAAAGAACCTGTGCTAGCAGCCCTCCTGTGTGCTGGTGTTACTGACCTTACACCTCCACAGTAGCTGCAAGCAGCACTATTGTTACAATCCAAGGCTCTGTGTTTCTCAGAAAAATACAACCAATAAACTAAAAACATCGCTATAATTTATTTTCCTATCAGCAGTGCCCTTAATGTACACTTTTAATTGTCTAGCACTTGTAGTCACACCACAAGTATGTATGAAGAGAGAACTGAACACATATTTTCTCCAATGGATATGTTCAATCACAGGAGCATAAAGGAAATGCAGAAATACAAATGTTTGTTTTGAAGAAAATGTGTTTAAACTCCTAGGATTTAGAGGTGGAGAGGAACATTAAAATTCATCTATATGCCAACGCTCCTTAACTGGTTTTAGAAATGCTACGATTTGAGCAATTTATAATGAGTGAGGTAAATACCTTTGGTTTAACAGCACATTCTCTAGCATAAAATTGTTTTTAAACATGTAACTGAAGATTTGTTTGCATATAATATCCATTTATGTCCACTGGTACCAACAGGAATTTATTGAGTGTCTACTATGTTTAAGGGATTGAGGTAGGTGCTGGGGATACAGAGACCAAATGGATTGGAACCACACTCAGTGGGATTCACTGACAGGCAATTATCGGCCTTTAATCCCTTAAATGCACTGGTCTGAAACTGATACTTTAATGACAGAATGGAAGCAGTTTTCACATTAAGAAGTTGGTACCCACAAATATGTGCACCGCTTCTCTCCTAAAACAGATGTTTGCTGTTGTGAAGATAGGGCCTAAATCATTTCCCAGAAGGCAATATAAACTATGACAGTCAACTCTAATGCTGTATCAAAATAATAGTTCTTCATTGCTAAGACTAAGTCAGAAAAAGGCACTTTTTCAACGAAAAGAAACGTGGAAACAAATAACCAGGAATCTCTGGCCTGCACCCTTGTGTCTCGCTCCAGATCATACCTACTGAATGTTAATCAACTATGCTTTTCTCTCTCCTCTCTTCTACCTGCTTCTCCTTCAGCAATGGAGCCAACAAAGCTCACAATAAGTATATTACTTATTAAGGCCTTGAGGAAGGCGGTCTCCCTCTGAAGGCTGCTGGGGTCCTTGGCTGACAGAGGGGAAGGCAGTGTCAGGATTGTAGCAGCTCTGTTGGATGTACAAGTAGGTCCCCTACTGCAGTGGTGTCAAGCTCAAATAGAAGTGGGGGGGCCACTTATACTACATATAAGGAACCCTACAGGCCACACAGGATCTTAGAAAATCCTATACTAGTATTATATTGCATTTTATTTATTTTGTTAAATCCCAGCTGTTTCCCAATTATATTTTGATCTGGTTTGGGAGTGTTGTGGGCTGCATGTGGGCCACGGGGCTTGTGTTTGACACGTCTGCTACAGCTGTGGATTTCTGAGTAAGAAGGCAGCTTTGGTCACAGACCTGATTATTTGTAGGCTACACCTCCCCATTCTCCAGTCATATAATCCATTAGAGACCCTGGGAAAGGATCAGGGCTGATGGTTCTGCCATATATAGGATATGCCTTATCTTTTCTTAGAAAAATGAACCTTTCATTACAGCCCCAAATAAAAGTAGGAGAAATTCATAGGAAACATTTTCTTTTTCTTTACCTTGTGAATCAAGATTTGGCAAAGTTGACTCGTTGGTTTCTGGTACTTGGTTCAGGTATGGAAACAACAGAACTGCTTTTGGTTCTGGAGACTTTGGCTTCGTTGCCTGTGTAAATAAGCAGCAGACATGACTATTGTGAGTATTAAACACTCAGGCAGAAAGAAAATCTAAGGACAGAGCAGACAACATTCCTCTATTACAGAAATCGGAGGAGCCAAAACATTTGACCTTACTGGTCCTTTTTGAGTTTCTGCATTTAAATGATCATCACTGGAGATTTTAAAACTGGGCAACTTCTCCATGACCCCAACTGGCATTAACCACTTTTTCTCCCAGAAAAACCAAACTCCATGTAGCAGAAGGGCCATGATTATCACGTACTTCCTGTAACCCTAAGGAGGCAAAATTCTAACTCAGTTACATAAATGAGGGGGTACTATGCATTGTTTTCTCAAGTTCTCATGATTGACGTCAGCATATTCTTCTCTCACAAATGTCAATGCTTATTCATTAAGTGTTTTAAAGGGATAAGTACAAAAGCAACTTTTTCCAAAGTCAGATATATATATATATATATATATATATAAAAGTTTTTTTAAAAAACTTTTTGATGGACAGAATTTTCTTATTTACATATGCCTACTCCTGGCCTTTTTTATGCTTATAGTTTCAGTTATGAACTATATAAGGTTGAGACAAATTAAGTGACTTTCTCTCAGGGTCACAAAGTTAGTTATTAGGCTTTGAACTCAGATCTTCCTGACTCAACGCTGACTTTTGCTCCCTAAGCTGCCTCTATAATAAGCATTTGTACAGAAAATAACCTAACAATCATTGAACCTTATTGACATCCCTCTAGATTACTTCCTCAGTCTTCGCTCATATACATACATAGACACAAACCTGCTTTCTCAAAAGAATTCTGAGAACTAATTTAATTTCTGTTTGCTGAATGAGTCACTGAGATGGATTCTTGTACTGAGTTACAAAATGGAATGCCCTCACTGGTCACTGGAGCATCTTGGGCTATTTGTCCTGAGTGCGAGGAAATAGCCTCTGACTCTGAGTTTCTATGCCTTCTTCTTTCCATAACCTCCATTGTGTTTCTTCTCTCACGATCAGCCTGTCAGCTATCCCCTTGCACTATGATTGGTGAACCCCATTCTAGCAGTACTTCTTTCTCTTTTAATTTGTGACTCTTAAATCAATGAGCTAAAGCGCATGGAATTTCTGCTTGGACTGTCTTTTTTTTTTTTTTTGGCTACAATGGCTTGCATCTTGGAGGCTAGAAAGCTGAGTTTATCGGACAGGGGGATTTCTGCATGTGAGGTGTTTCTGGATTTACTTCACAAGTAACTTTTCTATAATTACAAAAGTTTAACGTTCCTGGTAAAATTCTATTTTCTCTTATGGATTATAAATTCGACCCAAATGAGAGACCGAATAAACTGTAGCACATAGGTCAGGGTAGTATCTAAAACTTAATTTAAAATTTTTACAATGCCTATAATCACACAGGAGTTAGTACTCCATAAATTTTTAACTTTAAACTCTTTCTCTACAAGCAGTGGCTGAAAAAAGACAAGTGAGGGTGTGAAAGATGGAGCCCAACCTACAGCAGAGAAACAGCAGGCTGTGTAAAACTCAGATAAATCCTTTTGCTTTTTATCAGACGCTCCCTTGTCTGCATTTGCAGGGTTTTGATTTTGTTTTACAAAAAATAAGTCTTCAAAGAAACTGAAAAAGTGATGGTGACTACAAATACGAACCTCTTTTCTCCTTCCAATGATGGAGTCTTAACTGTTGCATGCAAAGCAGGCAAAGAACAGTTCCTGATGGGGGCTGAGCAGAAGCTAAACCTCCTGCTTTTCCCTAATTAGTTCAAAGCACTTTTCACCTGTGAGTTCATTAAAAAAGAGGCTGAACATCAGAGGACAGTTTCCTCTATGGGTCTTTCCAACAGAGAAATGTAATTTCTTCCTATCTGCAAACAGATATCACTCCATTTGTGGACAGGGAATAACTTTCACAGGGGAAGCACACAAAGCGATCATCAACAAATATTTGCTGAACCTTGTTGTGTGAGAGTCACTATTCTGTGCACTGGAGGTAGCCCAGGAATAAAGGCCATGGCTCTCTAACTCACTCCTCCTGGCTTTATTATTGTCAATGACAGCATCATTCTTTCAGTCACTCACACCCGAAACCCAGGTGGTCTAGCAATGTGGAAAGACCATAGGCTCTGGGGTAAGAGAACCTAGGTTCAAGTCCTGACACTGAGTATGTATGTGATTTTGGTAAGCCCCTTAACTCCCCAAGGCTCCAGTTCCCTCACCTGTAAAATGAGAAGGTTGGACTTGTTAATGTCCTAGTTCTTTTCCACCACTTATCAAGGATTCAGTGTTTGGTCTCCTGCCAAGGGCAATCAGAACTCAAGCATAATCTCTCCCAAATCTGCTCCTTCCTTAGCACTTCCATAGCCACCATAGGTTTTCTTAGGTTACTACAATTGCCCCCTTTGTTTCTTTCAAAACTCAGCTCAAGTGCCACCTTCCACACGAGGCCTTTCTTGGATGCCCTCAGCTGCTATGGCCTATATCTCCAAATCACCTGGTATGTATTTCCTTGAGGGCAGGGACCTTTTCAATTATATTTTTGTACCTCTAGCACAGCACCCAACACATAGCAGGCACCTAATGAACACTTGATGATTGACCTAACCAGTTTCCCTCCAATATTCCAATACTGCTGCCCCATACCTTACAATTCCTTCTTTGCATCACTGCCAAATTCATATTCTATATTCACAGATTGGATCATATCATTTTTCAGCTTAAAACCCTTAACAGGCTCTCTCCTTCCTTATGGAGCAGTTTTAACTTCTCAATCTGACATTTGGTTCCCTCCATGATATGGCACCACCTTACCCTTTCTAACCTTATTTTCCACTACTACTTTCCATATACTGTGTGTTTTAGCCCAACTGAGCTAACCCTGTATTGTGTATCTTATCACGCCGTTACCTAAGACTGGAAAGCTTCTGGATCATTTCTCTTCTTGTTGAAATGCTCCCTATCTTTTAGGACACAACTCAAATGCTATCTCGTCCTTGGAGGTTTTCCTCATTTCCTCCCCTCCCACAATCAGAACTACCCTTCATTCCCAGGACTTCACACAGCACATGGTCTACACTGTTACTATTCCTAAAACACAGGTGTAAGTAAGATTCCCCTCTTCAAAAATCTTCAGTGGCTCTCTAGTACCAATAAGGAAAAATACAAAGTCCACACCCTATGGCTTCATCTGCATAGGGCCCCCTCTCAGGGAGGAGCTTCCTCTACCAATTCAGATGGGCACCTTCTTTGCTGCAACTCATGACCTCCTGGTCCTGAGACCTTAAATGATTTGCCCATGGTCACAGAGCCAAGTCTTCCTGACCCCCTATCTTTTCCCCCTTTCTCCCTGGCAACTACCCAAACCCCACAAACGTCCATGCAACGGTATCATACATAAGTATCTGAAATTTCTATACAATAATCATGGGCTTTCCACCGAGAGCCCACTACCTGCTATCTTTGTTTTAGTCCAAGATTCCTTCACTCAATAGAGAGAATTGGAGCCACAATTGGCAAATTCCAGGGTTAACTTCCAGACCCACTCTGGATTAGAAGTTATTTTTAAAAAAATAATTGTCATGATAACATATAATACAAAGGTAACACAATTTGCAAAGTCCTGTAAACTCTGTGTTTAGAAGTCAACCTGAGTAAGCAATTAACTTAAGAAAGTGAGCTTAAGAAAAATGGAATATGTGACCCACTGGCCTAGAATGGCAGTTTTTGAGCATTTTGATACAGAAAGCTGAAAGATGGGTCATTGCCTTTGGACACTGAGAAGCATGAGGAGGATTGGAGAACATTATACAACCTGCTGCCTTAAAAAAAAACAAAACACCTGCAAAGTAAAATTACTTGAACTTGTACACTGCCATTTGCCTGATCTCTTAATTCCTTCACCTTCTGTGACAGCACCAACTCCACCTTCCCACTCATTTCACTCTCCAGTTTCCTCTGGTCTTTGTCTTCTGTTTCGTGGTCCTTAGGCTGGTGGCTGGGATTGAACTCCACAAAGGCCACAGTTGGGCTGGCTCGGGTCACAGTTGTTGTAAAGTGCTGACACTCTGAAATGAATACATAAACAGAAGAATAAACACAATTTTTAAAAAGTGTACAAGATCTTAAAAAATTAACAAAACATCAAGTGAACTATTCACAATACAATATTCCAAAGTGTGTTTATCTTTCATTATGGCTTAAGTACTGGACAAGAAGTTAGATCAGACATGGTGAAAGGAATGAGATACAGAATAGCTAATTTGGGGTCGTTTAATCTAAAACCCAACCCTTCCAATAAAATCTCTAGTTTGTGTCAGTGAAAAAATACAAAAATGAAAATGATAATTTACATGAAAGTTAAATGAGATGATATATTGGAATGATTCTAATAATTTACATTTATCTTTGGCTCTGGGAAGAAGCCAGGAAAAAATATTATTACCATTTTTTCTGATAAAGAAACTGAGTCTCAGAGAGATCAAGTGGCTTGCCAATGTCTCTCTGGAGATAGTAAATGTCAGAGGGCAGACCTCAAGCTCAGGTCTTCCCACTCCCAAGTTAAGGGTTTTTCTTACTATACCTCACCTGGCTGGGCAATTGCTACAGTATGACCTTGATTTCCTGTGCTTGCTACAGAATGACCTGTCTACAGAAAAAGAAGGCCTCTATCTGAATATCCTTGGACAGCTTTTAAGAGGCATGCGCCATCCACATTATACATCTAAATCCCCCCATATAATCAATGGATTATGGATACTTAACATCCACTTTATAGGACTTGGAATTTAATTTTACTATTTAAATGGTCATAGAGATTTGGAGTTTTTCTCTTTGCTTGTAAAACATATTTCTGGTCAAAGATTTGTTTGGTGTAGAGTCCTTGGTCAGGAATTAAGCCTCCAATTATAACATTGCTCCCATGGGAAAAATGAATTAGGTTATGATTGGTAGTTTAGGATGCAGATTTGAGGCATATCTATAGTGGTAAGTTGGGACACTATTTCAAGATGAAGAAATTTTCTAATAAGACCTCTAGATGTCAGTATAATCCCATCATTGGGGAAGGACACTAAGGGCTCATGCCATCCATGTTTGCAGATCTACTGGAGGGGAAACAAGAGACAATGGATGGAGAGACGACTTTGGGTCAGGAAGACAACGTTTCAAGCCTCACTTCTGAGGTATACTGGCTGTGTGTCCCTGGGCAAGTCATCTTAACTCTTCAATGCCCCCAAGTAACTAAGAACACAAGCTGCAGAGCAGGGGCTGACCTACATTAGTAGAGGGAGTTTCATCAACCAGAAGCTGCCTACACAAAATGGATAGTCCGGACTCTTCCCCCAGGGAAGGAGGAAGGGAGGAAGGGAAGGAATGAAGAAAGGAAACAAGGAAAGAAAGAAAAAAGTAAAGAAGGGAGGGAGGGACTCAATGCTTTGGAAGGTCAGTAGTTTCATTGATGGGATTAAAGAAGGGGGCGGCCCTGAAAGATCAATCTTACCTTCTGATAGGACTGTACTAATTGGTAACCTTTCCCAAAACACTCATGTTTTGATGAAGCCTGAATATTAGCATCCCAAGTGATTATATAAGTAGTGACAAGTTGTTGGATACTCTTTTAATCATTCTGCAACATATGCTGTGGCTTTCACTCCTTTTTATGAGTGGGAATAAACCTGCTCCGTATCTGACCCTTACTGGTACACCGCTAAACTGGAATTTTTTTTTTCCTCCTCATAACTCCTCCACTCCCTCTCTTGATTCTAGTTTGAAGCAAAAGGTACTATTACTGTGGTTAGCCACATTCCTTGGGAAGCCCTCATATGTATGAATAGTTAATGAATATGAGAATTTCAGAAGCCTATTATCTCTAGTAAGATGTCAGGCGTCCCTCAAAGCAGAACCCTGAGCAAGCCATAACGAGAGGTAAAGGATAGGGATGGTATCCTTCCCCATAAGCTGCGGTGATTAACTCGGATGGCGCTCAGATAGCTTGTTATCATTGGACCAGTGCCTAAGCTCTGTAGGTCCTTTGAGAGCCTGTGGGCTGATTAACTAGCATTTCATAGAAAAAGACTACAGTTTAAAAGCCCATGTGAATAACCCCAAAACTGTATTTCCATGGAACAAACCTTGTGAGTCACATTCCGTGTTCCTACTTTCTTCTTGTCCACAATCAGTTTCATCCTTTTGAGGGGGCAGATCATCTTCCTCAACAGTGGAAATCTGTAAGGAAGAGCATTTTCATTAAAAGAGCTGGAGCACTAATATCTGCCCTCCTTTTAAAAAAAGTAGACTTTCTCTGGATTAATTAATGTGGATTAATTAATTAATTTAATGACATTAAGTCATTAAATATATATTTTTCTGTTTGATCCAGGGCCATATCCAGTAGTCCTGATCCATATCTGGCCACTGGACCCAGATGGCTCTAGAGGAGAGAGTGAGGCTGGTGACTCTGTGCTGCCCTGACTCACTTAAATCCAATTCATTTGCAAGTCACAGCATCACCTTCCTGATGTCATGGTCATCTTTGAGAATGAAGGACAAACAACAACATTATTAACTAGTGGACTACTAGAGTAGTTTCCTAACTGGTCTTCCTAACTTTATTCTCTCTCCGGGCCAAACTATCCTGCATACTGTTATCATTAGAATATTTATAAAGCATTTTTAAAAGAACCCTGTCACCAGGCCACCTTATCAAGTAACGTGCAAATTCCTTCGCCTGGCATTCAAGGCCCTCCATCTAGCTACCTTCTACCTTTCCAACTTTACCTCCTATTCCTCCCCTACATAAAGTCCTAAACTCCCTGTTCCTCCAACATCCACTGGGCTTCTATGTTTCCGTGCCTGTGCTCACACCATTCCTTTTGTCTAGAAGTCCTCCCAATATCTGCTGATCAAAATCCTGCCTATTCCTCAAGACTCAGCTCGGGGATCATCTCTTCTATGATGCCTTCTCTGATCATAATGCC
Organism: Trichosurus vulpecula; assembly: GCF_011100635.1. Classification (NCBI taxonomy): domain Eukaryota; kingdom Metazoa; phylum Chordata; class Mammalia; order Diprotodontia; family Phalangeridae; genus Trichosurus; species Trichosurus vulpecula. The sequence continues at coordinate 166,113,019 of NC_050578.1, forward strand.
TTCTATACGATTCTTTCTTTCCTCTATACTTTAACTTGTAGCACTTATATGGTATTTATCACTGCAGTGTATTGTGATTTGAGAAGGTGTTTTATATTTAAGACTGTAAGCTATCCTCTAATGAACTTGGCACAGTACTTTGTGTATAGTTGATTCTCAATACATATCTACTGAATAAATGAAATATATAATGACCTGTACTAGGATAACTAAGATTAACATGTTATTATTAGCATATTTTTCAGCAGGGAAAAATTCTTGCTGTTATATGTCTTAAGGTGGTTATTCTTTTTTTTACACATTCTAAAAACAAACTAATTCTGAAGGCTTTTTCAAAAATTAAATTTACTCACCTTTGACAATTATGCATTTTTCCTCTAAAGTCTGTGTCCAAATGGTTAAAAAAAAAGTATGAATGAGATCTTATGTTATATTAGGTTAAGGTCTTAAGTTATGGTTTTAATGGAAAATTTTAAACTTAAAAGTGCTTTTTAAATCAAAGCCCTCAACTCTTGGGTATGAACAACCTAAATGGTGGATTTAGAGATAAAATATAATTTTTATTTCTAAAGAGTCAAGGCTTTTAAGAAGCCTATCTAAAAATGACAACCCTACTTCTATACTGAAAGACCATAATGGTTAATGATAATATATACTTTTGAAAATAGTAGACAAAACTGTACTTGGCAGTTTATCTCCTACAAATTTTTAGTGTTTCCTATTTTGTTTTTAAACAAATGGTTTGCTGGGGGATAGATGACTTTTGGAGGTTTAACAAAGAGCACAAATTGAATGGGTCAGAGTTTCTGGCATCATAATAAATATTTCTAATATAGACTTTATTTTTAGTTATTATAGTAAGAATAATTTGACATGCTTCTAGAACATTAAAATCAACTGAGGAATAAGTTGACTTTTGAGAATTCAGAGGGCCTGATGCATATTGTGATGGTAAAAATGACAGTCCCATTGTCCTGTTACATTAACATGGATAATATTGGCAGAATGCTAATTTCTAGCAATTTCTAAGCAAATGGGATAAATTATAAAAGTTATTTGACGCTGAGAAATGCCAATATGCCGCTCCAGATGGCTGAGTTACATTCCTGAGAATGTGAATGCTTCTACTCACCACAAGTAAGTACAAAAAGACCCTCAAAATGCACCAGCAGACCTCAGTAACACATCAAAAGAATCCATTTCTAAACCTTTTAAAAATTCTAAATCTTTTAAAAATTCACCTCTAAACCTTTTAAAAATGCAGTATACCTACAAACCTATTGTAAACCTAATTGCAAAGAAAAAAAAATATTCAAGTGTTCTTATCTGATTTGGAATCTGTTATTATTATTTTAACAAATATACCACCTCGAATTCTTCTATTAACTATATATCCCCTTTTAAACACTTTAATATTTTATGCTGTGGCAGTATATGCTGTTGTATTCCCAAACTTAAACTAGTTCCAAGCATCCAAAAAGGATGGCTCATTGGAGAGGAAATCTGAAAGCTAGAGTCCCAACTTTTAAAAACAAAATGGTTCACATAGCTCCCCTTCTTCCTTCCTTCATTTCTGTGTCCTGCTAGGAGCTCTCCAGACTTTCCCTCCACAGTTTCCCAGCAGCCTTCTCACTCTGGAAGCTGCCTTCTCCACCACCTTTCTCACCCTAGAAAGCAACCTCCACCCATGTGGCCTCTTCCTCTCTTTGTTTCTTCCTAGAAGGTCCGCCAGGCTAGCTGGGATCCATCCACTCCTGGCTTCCTTTCTCTGCCATGCCCTAACACCTCTCATCCTTGCCTTCTGCACCCTGCTTTTCAACTTCCTTTGGTCTGTCGTCATCCCCTCTTAAAGTGTAAGCCCCTCAAGGGCAGGGACTGCCTTTCTTCTTGCTTCTAGTTGTTGTTTTAATGGGTGTCTGACTCTTCCGTGACATCATTTGGGGTTTTCTTGGCAAAGATATTGGAGTGGTTTGCTATTTCCTTCTCCGGCTCATGTTACAGATGAGGAAACTGAGGCAAACAGAGTTACAGTGACTTGACCAGGGTCACACAGCTAGTAAGTGTCTGAGGCAGGATTTGAATTCAGGAAGATGAGTCTTCTTGATTCCAGATCCTGTGCTCTATGCACTGCAGCATCTAGCTGCACTAACACCTGGTTATGAGTAAACACTTAGAAAATGCTTAACTTGACTTCTCTCCATTCCTACTGGCTACTTCACCCCCATATTCTTTCCACAGTAGGCACAAAATCGCCAGTGCTGCACATGGAAAGCCTGAGGTCACAGTGGTCTTCCTAGAACAGCTCTAAGACCAAGCCGACCAAGAAATACGGCTACACAAAGAGTTCTAGATGCAGGGTTTGGAGAGTTGCCATGGCCCAAGCAGTACACCTAATCCGTGATTTTCAGACTTCATTTAAATCTATAGTCTAGCTTTCTGGCGGCTACGTGGAGCGCCAGGGCTGGAGGGAGAAAGAGTTCAAATTCAGCCTCAGATACTTACTAGCTGTGTGACCCTGGACAAGTCACTTAGCCCTGTTTGCCTCGGTTTCCTGACCTGCAAAATGAGCTAGAGAAGGAAATGGCAAACCATTTTAGTACCTCTGCCAAGAAAACCCCAAATGGCACCACCACAAAGAGTCAGATGTGACTGAAACAAACCTGAACAAAAACACCACACTCTAGTCATCAACAACCGTTTATGTTTCTTTGGGGAAAAAAAAATGTTCCCTTACATATTGATCTGTGGATGTTACTGACAGCTTTGATAGAAAGCATTTTACATAGCTTATACTACTGGCTACTGAGTAAAGTTCAAACTCCTCCGAATGGCATTCGGGGTTCTTCCATACCAGGAAAGTAGGGTGGCAGAGGATTCTGAAGAACTCTGATGTACCAAGTGGAGATGGCAATGCAGGCAGTGGCCAGAGTGCTCTGCTTGGAATCAGAAAGACCTGAGTTCAAATTCAGCCTCACAGACTAACTAGGTACATGACCTTGGGCAAGTCACTTAATTTAAGGTTGCAATTAAGAGTGACAATGTAAACAATGCTAGCAACAATATCACATTTACACGGTGTTTTGAGGTATGCAAAGCGTCTTCCCCTCAACAACCATGAAAGGTGGAGAGTATAAATATTATTATCCCTGTTTTATAGAAGAGGAAACTGAAAAGTCAGAAGTTAAATGACTTGGGGCAGCCAGGCGGCTCAGTGAGTAGAGAGCTGGCCCTGGAGTCAGGAGGATCTGAGTTCGAATGGGGCCTCAGACACTTGACACTTACTAGCTGTGTGACCTTGGGCAAGTCACTTGACCCTAATTGCCTCACCTGCTCCCTCCAAAAAATAAATAAATTAAAAAAAAATAAATGAAAAAAAAAAAAAAAGAAGTTGTCTAGGATCATGTAGTTAGGTAAGGGTCAAAGCCAAGATTTGAACCCAGGGCTCCCAACTCTAGGTTTAGTGCTCTTTCCATTACACCAACAGGCTAAAGGCTTTTAAGAGAAATAGCAAGCATACTAACATATCCAACTTGTGCTGATGTGGAACTGCGCTAGTATGGAACCCCCAAACTTCCTAAACTGCATTAATTTCTTTTAACTTAGGCTTGGGAAGCCAGGGGGCACAGTAGATAATGTGCTGGGCCTGAAATCAGGAAGACCCATCTTCTTGAGTTCAAATCTAGCCTCAGATACTTACCAGCTGATGTGACGCTGGGCAAGTCACTTACCCATTTGCCTCAGTTTCCTTCTCTGTAAAATGAGCTGAAGAAGGAAATGGAAAACCACTCTAGTATTTTTGCTGAGACAGCTCCAAATAGGGTCACAAAGAGTCAGACACTGCTGGAAAATGACTCACCAACCCCAACTAAGGACTTTAAATTACTTCTCTCTTCAGCACTATACACCTCACATTTTAAATGCAACAGTCAAGAGGACCCAGAAGTGACAGGCCCTCCATGTGTGAATTGTCAACAACCTCTGGCTAGGACCCTTTGCAGCCAGTATCATTTCATACACTTGTGTGAATAGCTGTAATTAGACACAAAGCCAGAATTTTTTTTATAAATAGAGCTGGCTAAACCCAATAGCCCTACAACTGTATCTGGAAGGAACACAAACATGTTTTCTAAGAGGCTTTTGCTGAAATCTGCTTTTGAAAAGGAATTTGCAGTTGGCCCCAGCTCCTTCTCAAAAGCCTTTAATACAGTGAGAAATGTTTCAATAGATATCTGATTGTACATTTTCAGGATTTCTAGTAGGAGACAACACCAAGGTACTGAATTATGAAGTAGAATTCCTATAGCTTCATCAGGGTAGAAAAATCTTACCTCTAGTCCTAGCCTTATTAATTTTGTGGTGGTAGTAGAAACAGGGCATGTTAGGTACCAAATAACTGTTTGATATTTGCTAAATGTGAAATTAAAAGAATGAGGGAGAAGAGCAATGAAGCTGGTGGGAAGGAGCTGGCCAGCAGGGAGTGGGAAGAGGTTATTTGGGACTGGTTGGCAGAAGGGAGCAAGCTGGTCCACAGTAACAGGAGGAGGGATGGCTGGGGAGGGCAGTGGGTAGGAGTTTGGGGAATTGAGGTAGCAGGAGGAAGCCAGGGAGTGAAAATAATGAACAATGGTAAATGCAGAGAAAAAGCCAAATGGAAATCTTTACAGTGTCTGGAAGAGCTATCATCTTATGATGATAAATATTTAAATCCTGTAAATTTCTTTTAAAAAAAAATGGGTATGTATGTATGCGGCAGGGGGAGAGTAGTGAACAGACCTGTAGTTTTTTCTGGAAAAAGATACACATAAGCCACCCTATTTGTATGACATAGGGGTATATTCCCTCAACAGTCTAATCTTTATTCCATTTTTATTATTCTATTTTTTAATGCTAAATGTTATCCATACCATCTTCCTCAAGTTTCTGGGAGGAAAAAAGCACAACAGATTTCCATTTTCTCTTCTTTCTTTTCAATTCCCAGAAGGAACCCTTCACAAAAATCTCTGAGGTCAGTCCGGGCTCAGTATAGACAATCATTACAAGTTGTGCTGATTTTTCATATATGAGGCAGTATGGTAGATAGTATAAGAAACACTGGATGGGAAATCTTAAGAGTATTTAATTTGAATACCAGAGAGTGGCTTTGTGACCTTGAGGAAGTCACAAACTTGCTATGCCTCAGTTTCCACCTCTGGAAAAACAGGGATAACAATACTTGTAATACCTGACAGGTTTGTTGCAAGGGAAGTACTCTCTAAACCTTAAAACTACAGAAATTTAAGGTTTTATATAGCACTTAGTAGGGTCACAGATTTAGAGTTGAAAAAGATCTCAAAGGCCATAGAGTCCAATGTCCTTTTTTACAGATAAAGAAGCTGAGTCCTAAGGAAATTAGACAATTTGCCTAGGAAGTCAATGTTAGAGGCAGAATTTGAACCCAGAGTCTCTGACTATAAAGCCAGTGCTGCTGTTTTTTCACTGTACTCTGACATCTCATTGTGTTAGTCCCCTTTGGAATATCACCTGCTGCCTTTTCCTACTCCAACCCCACGCCTTAAGACAGAACGAGGTCAAACTATCAGAGTTGTATCTGGCCAATGGGGATGAGTATGAATGAGTTTGCAGGGTTGCCCTTGTTCTTAAAAATAAGGTCATTAAAAATAAGCCATCTTCATTGTGATCAAGCTTGGCCCTGGAGAAGAGCCAAGAATACACCTAACACTCTCTGCTTTGTAGAGTGGCGAGCTATGGATGTGGAATATTGAATATATTGTCAGACACGACTGATGTGTTTATTTGAACTGCTTTTTTTCTTCCCTTCTATTTCTCTTTTGTTAATCCCTTATAAGGGAGGGCTTGAGGGGTGGGAAAAGCTCTATCCAGAAATGGAGATATTGTAAAAAACAAAAGATATCAATAAAAATAATATTTTAAAACCTATCTCAGGAAGCTGAGATACTGAGGGGTAGAAGTAAGCCTTACTAACATCCTCTCTAGCTGGAGATTCTAACAGGCAGCACCAAATCATTTCTATGAGCGAAGTCTATTTAGATCAAATGACAATCTTTTATAACTGGCATGTTGGCATGTCTTTTTATCCCTGTGCTGTCCGAGCAAACATTTACTCACAAAAGGTACAATTTCAAAGATCTATTAAGAAATCTGCATGCCAGGTTTGCGCAGCAGGAAGAGCAATGAGCTGGGAGTCAGGACATCTGGACGCTAGCCTAACAGCTAGTATTCATTTGCTGTGTGACCTTTGGCAAACCAATGCCCCCTCCGTTTCTTCATTCGCCAAAGGAGGATGTCACTTAGACCAGGGGATCTCGAAACTCTAACTTCAAGTTCCTATGAAATGAATTTGGGGACACTGGCTAGCTATTGATAGCCATTAAATACAACACTGCTATTACGGTTTTCAGTCCATTCTGTCCCCTATCCCCTGAGAATGCTCTCTTCCTTTCACAAATGTGCTGCCGCCTATTGATATCGTTCCTTTGAGATCTACAGCTCAAATTCTACCTCCTCTGGCACAAAACTCATAATAGATTAGAATGCTGGGTTTGGTGTCAGAAGCCATGGGTTTGAATCCTGCTTCACACATTACTAGCTCTGCGTTCACAGGGAAGTCACTTCTCAGAGCTTCAGGTTCCTTATTTTTACCTCGACGGACGTTGAGAAGGAAATGTTTTAGGAGCCTCAGAGTTCTATAAAAACCCAAGTTAGAGAGGCAGCATGGTGTTGTGAATAGATGGAAGGGCTTGGATTCGGAAAGATCTGGGTTCTAGTCCTGTCTCTGACATATCTGGACCATGTCAGCCAGGAGGAAACCATAACCCCAGGATACCCTATAAGTTTCCATTCCAAGGAGTTTCCATTCCATTCCTGGAGCTCTCCTTCAATGAAATCACATCTGGACATCTCCTCCCCCACAAAAAAAAGAAAAGAAAACCCCAAACTTTCAATTCTCTTAAGCTCTTAATTTATTCTATTTGTTTTCATAATTATGTGCCACATTCCAACTCCCCCTCCCCCCAATAAAGCTAAGCTGTCTTATCTTTGTATCTGCTTCTGGTGCTCAGGAGAATATTTTGCACATAGTAAATGTTTAACAAATAGTTGCCAAATGCAGATATGGGTTGCAGTTGATGCTGAAGGTCTCAGGGCACCTCTTAGATGAGGAAAATGTACACCCAACTGTGTAGAATGCCCCCCCCCACTAGCGTACAAAGGGTTTGCCTTAATTTTTCCTTCAAGTTTCTTCTATCGATTAACCTCTACCAACCTACACCTCTTCCTAGAGTCAAAGGACCTGGGTTCCAATCCTTCCTCTATGACCTTGGGCCACCCACTTGCCTTTCTGGGGCTACAGATGGAGTTAGTTTTAAAATATAATGTTATTTATGTTGTATTGTATTTTAATTATCTTGTTAAAATTTCCTGATTACATTTTCTTCTGGTTCAGGCCACTCTCATGTTTGACGCCTTTGTTTGGAGTATATTTTCCTAGTAACTACTTGACCACTTTCTGAGATATTTATCAATTTGATCTCATCTGTGCTTACTACGGTATCTTGCTTTTAATAATTGCCAAAGTGAATGGATCTGAACTGAGAGGATCATTATATGCAGTCTTCCAGCATTAGCAGATCAAGCTATGTTAATTTAAAATCATGCTTATCAATTTACTTTGGATTTCGGGCCTGTTTTTGAATGTGAGTATCACTGTTCCTCCTCTCTCCAAAGGGGGAAAAACTGAATAGAAAAAGAGAAGGAAGGGACAAGAAAATTAAATTAATTCAAGACATCACAGCACGATTCATGAAAGTAGCACAGGAAACTCAGTGCCATAAAATGTTAGGGTAACATTCCCACTCTTGTCTGTTTCTTACTGGATTTTCACAAACATCTATTAGGACCAGGGGGTGGAAGTTAACACGGAGGCAAATTTCACTCAATATAAGCCATATCTCTCTGCTATAGGAGTTGTCCCAAAGTGGTACGATTAATGTATGTGAGCACCCCATTCACTAGATGTGTTCAAACAGAGCCTCTGATCACTGATCACAGATCAAGAAAGAAGGGATTTCAGATTAAAAAGAGGGGATTGAATTGTGTTCTGGATGATAATTGGGCTATATATGCTCCAAAGTTCCTTCCAACTGGAGAAATCTGTGATCTGGCTGAGGTTACTCCCCACTTGGTAACTTCACCATCTTGCCTGCCCACTGATGAAGGAGGCCATTTGTACAGATGGCGTTCATTCCCGAGGAATTGTGACAATTTGGTGGTGGGTGAGGTGACTCCTCTGTAGGATGCTTTGGAAAAGCATTTGAGGATGAAAGACACTATTTGAAGAGGAGAACACTATTCTTTTGAGAATCATACAGAACTGGAGAAATGGGTCAAAACCAGAAATAAACTCGGGGCTAATTTCAATCCCCCAGAGGCACTGGAGTTGGGTCTCCCATTGTTAGCCAGTCACCTTCATCTGCCACATAAGCTTTTATTTCTTTTGGTTGTTGGGTCTTCTGAACAAAATAATTTTGTCTTTGCGATAGAAATGTAATTGCTGAAAGAACGAAATACAGCCAAGAAAATGTTTTTCTTGGAACAACAGGGAATGAAAGAAAATTAGAAGTCAGCTCACTATGGAAAGACTTTCTTAATAAGATGTTTTTGCTAGAGCTAAGAATTTTCCCAGTAGAATACTTAGTATGTCAATAGTCAAACGAGCTTTAAAACATCTTAGCAAAAAACCAAACTTCATTGTGGCCTAACACCTAACTTCTGTTCTACTTCTAGGTTCCAGTTGGATTTCTGAATTCAGCTAAATGTAGTTAGGGAAAACTAATGAGGTAAGTCACACACTATTAATGAGATGCTTAGCTCAAGAGCCTACAGTTGTAAGGACGAGGCTGGACAATTTGGCAAGTGGTATCTTACCATTTTTAAGTCTCTGTGCCATATCTGGGTCTGTTCCAGAGTTTCCCAGGCTCCTTGAGGGTCTACCCGGGCAAGGGACGACTCTAGGTTATCTATTTCTTGACTCAATACAAGAGCAGAATCTTTGGTTTTACTAAAGTTTTAGACATATACCTGGAGCCTGGAGCTTATATAACTAGGACCATACTTTATCCCAGTTTTCTTAACCACAAACCAACTTTATCCCGTGTGTGTGTGTTTTTCTATTGGATTATCTAGTAAAAACATACTGGGGTTGGAGGAGGGTACAGGTTGTGAGGAGACATTTATTATTTTTGTTGCTGAAAAGACACCTTACTCCAAATAACAAAACCTCATTATGCTAAAACAGAACTAAGATACAACCTTAAAAAGGTTTCGGGTGGCAGCTTGATGGCTCAGTGGATAAGAGTCCTAGGCCTGGAATCAGGAAGACTTGAGTTCAAATCTGGCTTGACACTGGGCAAGTCACTTAATCTCTGCTTGCCTTAATCCACTGGAGAAGTGAATGGCAAACCCTTCCAGTATCTTTGCCTAGAAAACTCCATAGATAGTACGGTCCCCGGGGTCACAAAGAATGGGACATGACTCAACAATGTAAGTTTTGGGGGGCAGAGAATCTTCCATATTTGGGATGGGATTAGGATATAACTTCCATTACAGAAAAATTCCATTACATTAATTCTGAATTATCTTGTTCTTTTTTTTTAAATAGGAAAAAACCAAAACAAAACAACTTACTAGCAAGTAGCAATTTGCTACTTAGAATATGAATAGATTATCTGACATTTTTAATATTAATTTAAAAAGCCAATAAATTCCTCCCATTATAGAACTAAATACCTCATCCTATATATTTTAGATAGACAGATGGACAGATAGATCAATTAACTGGATCATCTCCCTATCTCATCCCAACTGCGAGAGCAGCAGACAGAACCACCTCCACTCCTGAGCTGCAAGGAAGCTTGACCTTGTTCTTCTTCTGATTTGGGTTGGCTTCCTCCCCTCCCTGCTAAGGCAGGCTGGTAGCCCCTTGTTTCCAGGGATTCACTATATTGATGCCAAATAGAGCAGATGCCTAACTGGCTTTAGTCTTTTTGCTGTTCATTTTTTTCAGCTGCATCTGACTCTCCATGACCCCATCTGGGGTTTTCTTGGTAAAGATGCTCAAGTGGTTTGCCATTTCCTTCTCCAGCTCATTTTACAAATGAAGAAACTGAGGCAAACAGGGTTAAGTGACTTGCTCATGGTCACGTGGCTAATAAGTTTCTGAGGCCAAAGTTAAACTCAGGTCTTCCCAACTCCAGGTCTGGTGCTCTATCCACCGTGCCACCTAGCTGCCCCAGGCTTTAGCCCTGCTGTAGCTCAGAATCCCAGAACTCAAGCAATCCTACCAGCCTCAGCCTACCACAGTAGCAGTCTACACTACCACACCTATGCTCATCCCTTATATTTTAACCACGGACAAGAAAAGATGGGAAATCATTATCAATGTCAAACTTAAAACCAAAAGTACAAGCACCAAGCAATCTGCACCAGTAGCTTAGGCCTTTAATCTGGAGCCTTTTCACTCTCTACCTTCACTTGGGCTCTGTCAGGAATAAAATATATTATGATCACAAGAGAAAAACATCACAAGCTGGATCACAGGCAGGCACAGGGCTTTCTGTCTGGCTATGGTGTAAGAATGGACGGTGGGGATGTTGGTGTGGTTTTTCACAAACTCAAACCCCAAAATGGTCAGAGGGCAATAAGAGCTTCATTTAAAAGCAAACAAAAAACCTGAGCAGCTATTCTCATAATGAAGTCAGCTTTGCATGATGTAAGTCAGAGGTAACCATTCTATCACTAGTGTTAAGAGATCAGAAAAATACACAGGTTTGAGGCTCTTCCCAGTATGGCAAGGGAGAAATACTGTATGTACATCAGGATGTATGAAGAAATGACAAGACAGAGCATAAAAATAAATCTATGGTATATACAGAGCAAGGTACTTCATACATTCATTAGAAACAATGGGAGCACAAAGGACAGAATTCATGATGATGGAAAGAAATACTGAGAATGAGTGCAACTGGTTTGTGAAAAATGCCTAATCTTCTAGGCACTGAGTTCAGTAAGCACAGGTTGTTGTTTATCCTACCAAAGAAACTCCGATAGTGCTTCAGATGGTGCACCATGCGATAAAGACAATTTATAAGACCCTTCAGGTGAAGATCTGTCTACTTGAAGCAGCTGATAAAACCAACTTCCACACAAGGAGGATCGGCATCTGACTCAATGATAAAGCTGTGTTGCTGGAGACAAGGAGATGCGTTGCCATGGTGAGGAAATTATTTTAGGCCATTGGAGTCTGATCCTGTGTCTCTGCAGGGCTTGGATGTGGCAGGGCAGACTTACAGCCTCCCTAAATACCCCAGGGAAGGTACAAAAAGGATGGCTTTACTCTTTAGAAGTCTAATGCACAAACAATAGGGAAAATTCACATCTTCTGTTGCACAAATACTCATCTAGCTTTCCCACTAGCAACTTAGGAGTCAGAATTCATATTTCCAATATGCTAATTTTAAAAAACAAAGCAGCCGTTGCTAGGGAAAACAAAAAAGAAAGGGAAAAACTACCACTACCACACTGCTAACAGCCACATTCTAAAAATCTAAAGACAGTAAGCTCAAACTGCAAAATCTCCACTGCTGGTCAGGATCAATGAGTTGGAAAAAAGGTCTAAGTTATCCTTTCAAGGTCATATTATATCTGCAGGGTGCACAGTTGTAAAATGTTTAGTTCAGTAAAACAAAGAAAACTCCTCTCTAGCGGGTGATCTGATCAATTTAAGACCCACTCTATATATTTATGATAATTTTTCCCACTCCAAAGAAGCAAACTCTGACCCCCATCACTGGAATCCTTTTCCTGCTATTTTTAATGAGTTCTGAATTTTAGTCCTTTGTCTTTCAAAGTTCTGCTACCAGGAATATAAGCCTCTCTCATTTATGAAGATGTTATTGCCTGCTCTGAATAATTTTAGGGGTTCACATAACACTGAATTTACCATGTATTAGATGCTTTCCACAGAGAAAATTTATATAGCAACAGAACACTGCGATACTCTAATTTGGTCACTTCTCTTTGAAGTTAGACCAATGGGTTAATCTTAAGTCAGTCCTGCTCATGTTAAAGGCTTTTCATTAGCCCCCTTCTTCCAATTATTTTTTCCAAGTGAGAAAAAACACCTTTTTCTTTCTTTTCTTTTTCTTTTTTGGGCTACACATCTCCAGGTTTCATGTATCATCTGGCAACTGACATGTACTCATTATCAAATTATTGTAATGGCTTCAGGGGTATATACATACATACATACACACACTATGTGTGTGTGTGTGTGTGTGTGTGTGTGTATGTGTATATACATATAACAGGACTTAAAAAATCCATTTTTTTAGTTCATACCTCTTTTTCAACAATTTTTGAGATTCCAGCAATGCAAATTGCAAGTAAAAGTGAAGCCAAGCAATTCTGTCCAAACAAGGACACTATCTAAATATACCCTTCATAAGTCATCCATAAACCATATATCATATGATCTTATAACCCAAATCACCAAAAAATGAAATCAATTTCTAGAGAATTCAATTTCTCTCCTCTTAGTGGTGTGATTCAAAAACAGAAAGATCTTAAATATAATAACACATCTTAGCTTTTCCTTACTGTTAATTCTCTGCTCAGTGAGCTTGCCTTCTTTATACTGATCTCAATGCTACCGCCGTCCTGCTTCAGTTCTACTGGGGAATCGTCTACTCTGGCCACACCTTCAAACCTCTGAGATCTAGTTAACGAGGGGGAAAATGTTGCTGTTGGACACTCTCTTTCTTTCTCTTCTTCTACGCCATTAAAAGTTTCTCCATTCACGCTGACTTTTTCATCTACCTGTAAATAGGAAAACAGACAAAAAAATTAGATGACCTAATAACAACCAAAGAATATGGCAAATGTAAAACACTAGAATGATGATAAACCCACAGAACTGTATAATCTAAGAGTTTGAAGGGACCTTAGAACACATCTAGTCCAACTCATACCCAGACAGAAAATCCTCATGACAACAAAGCTGACAGTCACCTAGCCTTTGCTTGAAGGCTTCTGGGGAAGAGAAAAGCACTCTTTCTCAAGGCAGCAAATTCCATGGAAGAGTTGCTCTGGTCATTAGGAATTCTTCCAAAGCCTAAATAGACCTTTCTGTAAGATCTAACCACTGGAACTTCTAATTGCTTTTAATTCTGACCATTAGGACCAAGTAGAACAAGACTATTTATTCCTTTGTTCATTCTTAACTGAGTCTAAGATGACATGATCATAAGGCCCTCTACCACCCTGGCTGTCCTCCTCTGGATCTTCTCCAATTTGTCCTAAAATGTAGCACTCAGAACTGAGCAGACAGTCCAGATCTAACTTGAGTAGGGTAGACAACGGTGGGTCTATAACCTGCCTATTCCTGGGCTTGTTCAGTTTTAACCAACTCTTCGTGACCCCATTATGGGGTTTTCTTGGCAAAGATACTGGAGTGATTTGCCATTTCCTTCTTCAATTCATCTTACAGATGAGGAAACTGAGGCAAACATGAGTTAAATGACTCCCAGGGTCACACAGTTAGTATGTGTCTGAGGCCAGATTTGAACACAGGAAGATAAGTCTTACTGATTCCAAACCCAGTGCTCTATCCTTTGGGGCCACCTTGCTACCTCTTTTCTTAATGCTGCCCAAGAGTATTTGCTCCTCACACTCATACTGAGCTTGAAGCCCTCTAACCCACTCCCCCTCTCCCAGATCTTTTTAGAAGAAATATGTCTAGTCACAGGTTTCAATCTTATGCTTGTGAAATTGAACTTGAGTGTAAGATTTTAATATTTATTCCTACTGAATGTGATCTTTTTCAGATTTGGCCCAGAGATCTAGCCCAGAGGCTTCCAAACTTTCTCAGTTTATGGTACCTTTAGTGCCTCAGTAATTTCTGCCCAGATCCTCTAGGTCAAAAGAAATATCTAATAGTTATGTTTATTAAGTGAGGTCAAGTCCTAATATTTCCATTTACTAAATAATTAGGTCAAACATTTAATATCCCGCAGCACCCTGGAATCCCCAAGAGTTTGCTTGGCAATGCAGTTTGGGAACCACGGATCTAGCCTGTATCCTTTTTTTTTTTTATCAGTATCAATCAGTATCAAGTAGAAAGGAATACTTGAAGGTTTGGAAGTGTTTGAGAAACCAGAACTTCCAAATTCCAACTTTGAAATCTTTACAAGAAGCTTTCACATAATAGTTAAAAGGTAATCAGTCATATCCACAGGCTTCTTAAAATTCCCCTTTACATTACTTTTCTTCCTGTTGTCTAGTTACTTATTATTACATCTTTACAGATGAGAAAATGGGAGACTCACAAACGTTAAGTGGCTACCCTGTGGTAACACAGCTACTATTAGAGGCCAGATCTGAACTCGGGTCTTCCTAATTCCAAGCCCAATACTCTATTTACTACTCCATACTCCTTAATAGCAGTGATGATTATAGTTATTTGAGGGAAGTAGGCTAAATATGTGAACCATTGCCCATATCTACGTGGCTTCTTCCTTGTTATTATTTGGTGTCTGCTGGTCTAGTTACATCTCGCCTTTGACCATCAATGTATCTTTTCTGCAATAAGGTGGTTCCTCCCAAGGAACCTCATTGAACATGCTAGAGCTGTTGGGGCAGTGGCAGTAAGATTCAAGAAAATGTCTAGTGATCCAGGAAGCATGGTGCTGGTCAATGAAGCCCCCCTAACTCACCCCTTCCTTGAAAGGCCTCACTGTGTTGTTCCTATGACCTACTCAGGCTTTACTAAACTATGGGAGGGAATGGACGATCTTGTAGCAGAGGTTCGTGTTAGCAGCAAGAAACTATACAGGGAAACTCCTTGAGCTTTTCAAGGCCTAATATAAAGCTTTCCAGCTCAACTATGTCACCCTGGTTTGCCACTGGGGAAAAACCTCTCTGTCCATACTTAACCCTGGGAATGGTTTTCTTTTTTTATAAACAAAATGAGAAGTGTAGTCCTGAGATGAGGCAAACACATAAGATGGAGCAAAATATACCGTCATAGGAAGATTAGACTATGCCTCTCTATCACATTCCTATCAAAGCTCTTGGAACTAAAGTGGGTGTTCTTAACTTTTTTGTGTGTCATGGCCTCCCCTTTGGTTGTCTGATAAAACCCATTCTTAGAGTAATGTTTTAAAATGCATAAAAAAAAACATATTAGATTTTAAATATGATACAGTGGGACTCCAAAATACAAAGGAAGCTTATATTAAAATTACAATTACCAAAAAGCTTTAAAAGCAAAATAAAACCAAGGTCACAAGCCCCAGGTTAAAAAGCCCTGAAGTAGAGGGAGCAGAAAGCACTCCTTCGTAAGGATCACATTTAAATGTTCAAAGAAAAGTAGGTACCTAGGAGTAAAACCTGTCACTACTGCTCAGACTTGTCATATAGAGCAGCTCTGGATGCACAATGCAAAAGAACACAAATAATTCTTGCCTAAGAGCAGGCTACTTTTCTTCCTCTGTCTCAGCTTAGTCTCTTCCATGCATTTTAACAATCCATGGCTTCTGTGCTGGGATAATTCATTAAATGAAGGGAGTGAGAATTGATGAGTGGACCCCATACAATCGAAAGCTTTCAGCTGCTTCTCAAATCAAATCCCAGGCTCCCATTACTCCTATTTCTACATGTCAATTTGCTTCAATGGATTTTGATTACGAGAGCCAATGCTGTCACAAATAAAGAGGCCGATGATCCTGTCAAATGTTATTTCTGGTCATTCCAATGGACCAGGCTGAGAGAATCCTGGGAACAGAAGTGGAAGTATAAGAGGCTGTGGGGAAGGAAACCACAACACTGGCGTGCAAGCCATCCATTCTAATATTCCTGTTTGAAATAAAACATTATGCTATTTACATTAAGCAGACATGCAGGTTATCCACTCAGATGCAGAATTAAACAAACTCATTTCCTTCTCCTGCTCTGCGTCATCTCAATACAGTATCGTTTTCATGAATAGCTTGCTTGTTGGTTTAAGCAGGTAATGTAGCTATTCCTCAGCTATATCTGAGACTTAACTCATAGGGCTCGATGTAAAACAGGTCTCCTGGTCAGCTCAAGCTGCCTGTACCCACAGAAACTGTTGAGGAGTTGCTTCTTCATTTTATTTCACACTTCCCAGGAGTGAAATGACAGAAATTCTCAACCTCACTGAGTGAATTAGATCAGGGAAAATTTCACTTGTCCTTTCAACAGAAGCTATAAAACCATGACTTTAAAAATATAGCAAATGTAATCCTGATTGCTTCAAAAAAAAAAAAAGCAGCAAATGACTTGAAGACAAAAGGAAGTGCGCGCTCTCTCTCTCTCTCTCTCTCTCTCTCTCTCAATCCCCCCCCCCCCCCCACCTCCTCCCTCCCTCAGCCAAGGTCAGAAAGTTTAGGCTTGTGTACTTTGAAATTAAATGAGGAAGATAAACTACTTTGTGCTAACCAATTAATTTAAGTAAACAATGTCCTTGCACTCATAGTCTGAATCTCCTAGTAGTGAATTCCAGCTCTGTCTTCTGTGAAGCTATTCTAACCCCATGTGGCTTGGAGTGATAATAGAAGCTGATTTTTCTTTGCCATGAAAAGAACTGAAGACAAAAGATGAATGCTGCCTTGTGACACGATCCCAAACCTTTCTCTCTAAGAATAAAGAGCAGAGTTTGAGGATATGGGCAGGGTGCTTCAGTTTTCACAAGTTCCTTGGTTCTGGGCCCGGTTTACATTTCTCTGGGTACAATCTCCATAATCAATAGGGCTTACAAGCTTATATTGCCATCCCACTTTTCAGAGAGAAGGGATAGCCAGGCACCAAAGTCATCTCTGATCACCCTTTCATTTGTTCCCATTACTTTTTTTTTTAAAGTCGCAATACCCTAGGTATGATAATTATTTGATCTCACGGCACCTCCCTCTTAAAGGTTGTATTTACTCTTTACAGGCTGTATTTACTTCTTAAATTATATTTTTGGAAAGTTTTGTCATGCCCTTTCAAATAATAATTTACATTAGCACAATACTTTAAAAATCACCATCTGCTTAACAAAAACACAAAAGCAGCTACGTGATGCAGGGACTAGGATGCTGGAAATGGGAGTTAGGAAGGAGTGAGTTCAAATCCTGCCTCAGCCACTCAATAGCTTTGTGACCCTCAGCAAGTCACTTAGACATCATGCTCCCTCCCTCTCCTAGGCAGATAACCAAAGCCACATTGGGGTGCTGCAAAACCGGGGCTGAGAATCATTAGTGACATTCTGCCATCTCAGAGAACAGATGGAACATATAGAAGCTGGTCTGGAATTGGACTGCATGAAGACTAAATCTCTGTTATTGTGGTTTAGAGGAGTAAGACCTCCCCTTCCTAATTATTACTCAACCCAAATCTTTGGAGGGACACACGCTTTGAAGCTGTATATTGTAGCTCTGTTTGAAAAAGGAAGAATTGCATTTTCTTGGATTAAGACTGCCTTTTCTAATCTGCCTCTTGGGAGGCCATTGTCTCATTCCACACTCAAGAGAGCCGCTCCTACCTTAAAGGTTTTCAAAACCTGCTGCGTGTTTTTCGGCTGGTGGTAAGGCTTAGGTGTCAGCATAGGCACTGCTTTTGGAACCACAGTTTTGCTTGGAGACGTACTGCCTGCTGAAACGCTGGGGTCCAGTTCACTGGGGCGAGCAATGGTAGTTTCAACAGTGGCAGTGAATTTGGGAGGAGGCAGTGACTGTTGCCGCAAGTATTTCATGGGATTTGGGTCTTTCAGGGAAGAGTTTGGCTCTGTTGAATGGCTTCTTTCCAGAATTTTTGGCATCTCCAAGCGCTCCAGAACAGCCTCACTAATAGTAAACCTTTCGATGTACTGCTGGAGGATCCCCTCTGCCTCCTCGCGCGAACGAGCATTCTTGTAAGCCTCGTGTAGCTCTCTCTCCCTCCGTTCCCTAAACGGAGGTGGGGAAAAAGCAACAATAGAGAGGCCATTAAAATGTTTTGCAAAGATCTGGCCATGAGTAGAAGCTGGGGCAGGTGCTGAAGGAACAATACAAGAACTATACTTTGTGGCTAATTCATTATATTGAGCATTAAGAGCTTCTAGGATAAAACTTTTGTGTTGTTTCTTTTAGATTTGGTTTTGGTTTCATATGGATGCTTAGGGATCGAATTTTAGGTGACCCCATAGCCAAGACTATAATGAAAGACTTTTTAAAAATATATTGCATATTAAAAAAAAAGAACCCACTTTTCCTGAACAATCTCTCTGTAGGTTTTAATGCTTTTCCTCCGTTCACTTGTCCCATCGCCTCCAGCCAATAATCTTTCCATTTTTTTCCTCTCCGCTTCTTTCTTGATTAGGTCCTGAGATGCGCTTCTTCTACGGCTTTTCCAACGAGCCAGGTCCTAGAAAGGAGGAAAAATAACAAATCGCTCTTCTCCTTCAGAGATTCACATTATCCAATACATGCCACCCCTCTCCTCAAGAGCTTTTCAGTTTAGTCACCACCTCAACTTGTTCGTTAGGTGTGTTTTTGACAGTCAAGTCAAGAAGTATATTTACTGAGTGCTTACTATATGCCAGAAACTGTGCAAAGCACTGGGGTTATAAAAAAAAAAGGGGGGGGGGCAAAAATACAGCTCTGCCCTCAAGGAGTTCACATTCTAATGCGAGAGACACCATGGAAATACACATGTATACATATACATGGGGTAAATGAAAAATAATCTCAGAGGTAAGGCAAGAGAAGGAGAGAGGGGGTGGTGGGGAACTGGGAAAGAGAAAAGGTCTACTATAAAAGGCAGGATTTGTGCATAGGCTTGAAGGAAACCAGATGAGGAAATGGAATGTTCCAGTTTCCTTTTTTCCTTTTATTTTTTTCTCTAGATTTTTCAGAAATGATTAATTATGTCTTGTTAGAATGGAATCCTCTCATGGTCAGGAAAGATACTTATTATATAATATTGGTCTTTATTTCTCCAGAAAGAGCTCTGGAATCAACTGCACAATGGTCCTGGTCATCTATGGCAGACTTCCAGGGACTTCCATCACAATAAGTTTATGCTCTCAAAATCTTTTCTACACAACTTACATCTTCTGTAGAGGAAACAATCTGTGGTAATTACAGTATTACCATCAAGAGATCCTCACCAATTAATTCCAGGTTAATACAGCTTCCTGCACTGAAATGATAGCCTCAAACCACCACTTAGTCCCCAAGCTACTTGTGTCATTGGCTCCCATTAGTATAGTCAGATCAAGGTTAATTCATGGAATCCAAAGCTTTCACAAAGCAAGGAATGTTTTCTTCCCTGGCAATAACAGGACAGAAGAAGGGAGAATGTATTTAAGAAAGGAATGTGTTCAAATGAATTTTGCTTCAAGTTCATAGTTCTGACTTGATATGCAGTTCTAATTTTCTAATGATTAGGTATAGGATTTGATAAGAGGACAGATGATACAGATTCTACCTGCTGCTTTCTGTGTGCTTCGTAATGAGCTATAAGAACACGCACTATCCCAATTCCCAGTGAACTCATAGCTTTTATGATTGCCTCTTCCAATATGTCCTGGTCACTAATGCTAGATCACATGAATGTGCATAAGATTTGTGATTTTGACAGCATGAGGGAACTCCCAGTGTGGGAACTGGTTTTACCAAGTAGGTTATACCTCATCAATGACTTAGAAAATAAGTCTTCAAGGTTGTCAAGGCTTATAGAGTTAGTTAAGTGACTTGCCCAGGGTCTAGGCCCTCCTGATTCCAAGCCCAGCAATCTTTACACTGTGACATATTGCTGCCTCCAATGCTAATCTTTTTTTTAAAAAAAAAAAAAACCTTCACCTACATTGTCACATTTTTATTCAAATACCTTCAATGGCTTCCTATTTCCTAGCTGCATAATTTCACTCTTAATTTGCATTTTACATAGCACTTGAAGGTTGACAACAAGCTTTCTCCACAACAACCCTGCGGTGTAGATGGTGTGAATATTAATAAATTGGTAAACTCTTAAGGGTAGGAACTGGGATTTTCGGGGGAAGAGAGAGATTGCCTTTTTTACTTGTATTTCTAGAACTTAGCAGTGCCTGGCACATAGAAAATACTGAATAAATGCTTGGAAGTTGACCAAATATCATGTAATCACATCTAGTGATTTGGTGTTGCCCATTTTACAGGTCAGCAGAACTAAGGCTTAGCCCCAGTTCACATATCAAATATAAGTGTGGGTCTCCGGCTTCTGCGGCTTCCCAGACCCACTCTCTCGAAACCATCTCCTTTTCCACTAATCACCAGGCTGAGGTGGCCCCCTGGGGCGGGCTGCAGTGGGATATCAGAGCGGCCTCGTGCCGTCCTTACATCTTGCCATTTGTCATCCTCTTCCTTCAGCTGGCTGTTGATGAATTGCAGCTGCTCCTGACGAGCCTTGCTGTGGGGCTGCACAGCGGCTTCTTCTTCACACCGCATATCTAGCATACTCACACTCCTAAAAGCAAAAAAAAAAAAAAATTAAAAATGCAATCATCAGCAGCAGACAGCCAAGGTACCTTTCTCCAGTTTCTGCAGGATGCCACCACAGGGGGACACTTTAAGGCAAAAGCAAAGTTATCTCTCTTTAGAAGCAGCAGAAACTACCAAATCACAGTGGTGGCCTACCCTAGAGCAGTGGTGTCAAACTCACAAAGAAATGGGGATGCCACTAAGCTGCACTGAAGGGTCCCTGTGGGCTGGTAGCGGCTTAGAAAACCACGAGTTTAGAGGCTTATACATCCACACATTAAAATGAGATAGTAACTACATTTTAACCTAAAATTTCTGTTCAGGTACCTTCAGAGGCTTCCTGTTTCCTAGCTTTATTGTTTCAGTCTGAATTTGCATTTTACATTGCAATTGAAAGCTGACAACATGCTTTCTTCCCAACAACCTGGGATGTAGGTAGTATGAATATTAAACAGCATGCAAACTCCCTGCCTTTCGTTAGGGCAGGGACTTTCTTTTGCTTCTTTTTGTATCCCCAGAGCTTAGGACAGCACCTGGCATAGAGTAGGAGCCTAACACGTGTTTGCTGACTGTTGACTGAATCTGATTAGGGCTGCACTTTGGAGAGCTATGGGCCCTGTCTGACACGTCTGACACCTCTGCCCTAGAGTATTCTAAATAAGCACGTCAGCACTACCAGCCTCTACTATTCCTTCTGGCTAAAGCCAAATGCTGATGGCCTTTGTCTTTAAAGATGAGCTTGATTCATCTTTATTAAGTCTTCACAAGTACAGAAGCCAAAGAAAACTCTTTCTAGAAAAAAAAATCAGGAAATACTGTTGTTGGAAGTTTCATATTTCCTTGATCTTACAAGGTATTTAAAATAAAATGAAGAGAATGGAGAAGGGAGGTACTGGCAGGATTTGAGGATACACCCCTGGAAAAAGCTGTACAAAGTCTGTCCTGAGATTTGCATGCAATGAAGATCATTACATTATGTTCCTTGGTGTAAAGACCCTGCTTCAATCCTTTCTGAATTAATACCAGTGTTTCTGAGCTATTTGAAGTATTTCTTTTAAATGGAGGAAAAGAACAAAAACTGTAAAATAATATCCACTTTCTATTTCTGAAATCCCCCAAGGATTTTTTTTTTTTTTTTTTTGCTAAAGATGTCTCTGAACTCACTCTTTGAAGAAAATAAGGATGCAGTAACTATTAAAAAAAATCCTGACAAGCTGTGGCCACACTCCGCATTTTGCCCAAGATGTTCAAACCTTGTGTAAGTGCACAGCTGCTTACACTGTCCTTGGTTACACTTAACAAAGAAGCAACAGGACAAAAACAGCAGCCAAAGATGAAAGAAGACCTTCCAACTCTTCAAGGATAGTAGAGGCATATTCCCAGGAAAAGCAGACACTTATGCAAACAACAAGCATGAAGCAGGATTTAACTACCGGGAACAGACCAGTATTCACAAAAGTTAACCTCAGGTGCTAGTTTAAAAGAAAAAAAAAGTAGGCATGCACTTTCATCTGAGGGAATTTCACAGCAGAGGGCAGATGTCATTAGTGTTATGCTCCAAGATAGCTATTTGTAATCAGATAATCGACAGCAGAGACATCAGATGAAAATAGTAGGTCCTACCCAGGAAACTAGAGATTTCCTGCTCGTATCCAATGAATGGATGGAAGCCCAGCTTCATTTCCCCTGACTCAACCTACATCAGTATCTGGTGTTACATCTCTCTTCTTGCCATGGTGCCCCAGTGCTTAGCACAGTGCCTGGAACATACAGGTGCTTAATAAAGGTTCACTCATTGATTCTTCCCCAACTGTCAGGGAAAATTATATCTGACAACAGAAGACAACAAACAGATCTGGTGGAGAGTCTGCCCACCAAAAGGAAAGAAAAGAGGCTCATCTTGCTACTACAGCAAACATGGCAGACATTTCTAATTTAATGTCTCATTATCACTGGTTGGACTTAGCAGCAGCCATAAAGAAGAACGGCTTATTAAAAAAGAGGAGTTGTAAACTTCTATGGAGTGACAGATTTCTAACCTATTTTCAATCATTAGTGGATGTTTTCTACGACAGCTATAAGACTTACTAAGTGAGGGGAGAAGGCTATAAATTCTCAGTTAGTAACCTTGCATTAAAGGTGACAGATAGTTATTCAAGATCTGCAAGGCAGGATGCCATTCCCTTTCCTCCTTCCCATCCCATCCCATCCCCAACAGGTCTTACCTCTAAACACAGCCTTTACTGCCACCTCCAATCCAATCAGTTCAACTCTGGGGTCATTTTAGGGCACTCTGAAATTTTTATCAGCACCCCAGAAGATGTTTGCTTCTCTGAAATATGACCTTCCTTCTAATTCACCAATGTGATGACTGACTTGGGAGAAGAAAAATGGAATCCCTTTTTCTAAAATCAATTTTTAAATTTCCTAAAAGTCAAGACCAAGTCAGATTTTAATACTAGGTAGCCAGGGTACCTAAAGAGGATTCCAAAAATAATATTATATCTTTTTTAGATTATTAATTTAGATTTGGCTTGGGCATTCAGAATAGGAATTTCAGAATCGTACAGACAGCTGCACTGAAAACAGACAAATGGGTCCCTTAAGGCTAACTGAGCCCTAAAGCTAAGAAGTTAAATAAAAAGAGGAACAAGTTTTTTCCCATTCCCCCCCCCCACCCTGTCCTTACACCCTAGGAAGGATAATAGCTTCCTTAATTGACTTTTTAGTAACTGGGGTAAATACTAACCCTGCCAAAGAAATAAAAAAGCAATGAGGAGAGGTCCTTTTCTGGCCAACTCAAAAAAAAAAAAAAAGGAACCAAAAAGGTTAAGGAATTGGTCATCATAAGCAGAAAATGAGCTGAGTCACCAATCAGAAGAGTTTCTCCAGTTCAGAGCCTAGATTCAATCTGCAGAGTGAAAGGAGAAGTATATTTTTGGAAAGAGGAGATGGTGGAGCCCAGCAGGCTGAAGCACCCTGGCGTGCTTGAAATAGATTTTGTTCCTCTCAGGTAAAGTTCAATCTGTCGCCATAAGTTATCATCACAGGCAAGCTTTTCTGTAGAACCCAAGAGTCTCCCCTAGTACTGTATCATATAGGAATCCAAGATTCTCTAGGGCAAAAGCTAAGTACCTTAAAAGACATTCTGGGAACTGTCTCTGTGCCTGGTTCACAGGGTAGGACACGAAGAGATCAGAAGATCCTTGTGATATTTAAATGTTGACTTCCTGGGGGTGAGATTGTGGGGATGAAGCCATTTGTAAAATTGAGGAAAAGGATAAGAGGAAGGAATAATCTATGTGAGACATAAGCATTTTGTGCAGTTAGAAGAACATTTGGTTATCTCCAATTTCCTTGTGCCATTCTGACTGATCCTATACCATGGACTGTCCTTAAAGGTCTTTCTGGTTATTATTACTGGCTGGATTTTAAAACTGTGTTATTTACTCTGATTCTATTTTAAATATTAGTAAAAAAAAAGTTTTTTTGAGAGATTCTGAAATCAGATGGGTTTTAAAAGCAGTATTTCAGGAAGGAAAGTCAGCATTCTGTTCAACATTTCTACATAACGTCAGCTGAGGAAGAAGCCAATCATATTCACTAGCTACTGCTTATTTTGTTTGGTCAGCCCGGTTTTTGTAATTTGGAAATCATTTTTTTTTCTTTTTCCAGGCCCCTCTTTGACCCATGAATTAACCTTTGCTGTGGATGTGCTGTTTTCTGAAAGTTTAGCACAATATTCTGAAGCCTTTCCAATTTGAGAGTTCTTCAGAACTACCTTTTCTTGTTTCAGTTTTTTAAATATACTTCAGGAAAACTGCATGACAGATGTGTACCATTCTAGTTGTGACTATCAAAATGTTTCTGGAAACCAAATCCAAGCAGTGAATTTTGCCTATCGGGTTCTTTCTTTTTTTCTTTCTGGCAGATAAAAAGGGGGAAAGACTTATTTTGATTGTACATCTTAACAATTTCATTTCACTTAGGTTCAAATGCTCATATCAGAACACAATCAACATAAGGAACCACAGCTAAATTTTATAAACTATGTCCATGAGTACAGCCAGCTGAATTCAGTAGCTCTGTTCCTTAATGTGAATTTTCGAAATGCTGAAATATGAACCAAGAATGGCACACTGAAAAGCAATTGGTGCTTGGCCCAGACAAGGCTTACATTCCTTCAAAAGGCACCAACTGTAGTTCTAAACCAGCTGGCATCTTTTAGCAGGAAAAAAAAAAGAACAGAAAGTGTCCATTTGGAAAGACTTAATCTTACTAAATTTTATTTATGACCGCATAAAAGTGTTACTTAGGTGTTTTCTGCTCTGAATTTTCTGCTCTGAAAATGGAATTTCCATTCAGAAAACATTTGTTGAGTTCCTACTATGCACATATGAAACCAGAGCTCAAGCTGGAAGAGAAGACGACTAGGAGTATCTGGTTATTTATATGGTCAAAGGAGTCAGAAGTCAGCACTATATAGAAAATTTGTTGGTGAATCCCAATCACCTAAAAGGTGATTCAGTCCAAGGTTGAATGGTCATGAGTTTTATACTCTGAGCTAATCCATTCTGAGGTGTAAGGTACCATAATATTATTAAGAGATGAAGACAACTCTTAACCCACTGAGCAGTAATTAGCTGACTGACTCTATACAGAAGAGCTCAAATCTGAAACTTTTCTCCTGTTTTTGTCATGGCAAATTTAACAATGAGCTAAAACATGGGGAAATCTAACATTTAAAAACAGAAGGAGGAAGAACAGACATTAATTATTGTCAGATTTGGTTGGAATGTGAATTTTTAACCTCTGAAAAGAACTAGTTAACTAGCAACCATATTTCCTGGGAGAGTCCTAATTTACCTCTCCCAACCCCCCCATCCGGTTTTTTTTAAACCACTGAATTCTAACAAAACCCCAAAGTTTTGGTCCTAAGTATCAACATTAACATGTAAATGTTTTGCCCAAGATAGTAAGGATTTGAGCTCTGAGTCTATAATTAGTGGTTAAGGATTTATTTTCTTAACTCAAATTTGTGGCCAAAGGATTTACTATATTATTGTTATTCTAAGATTCAATTTTTGCAAGAATAAAATACATCTGACTTCCAATATTTGGGGGGGGGGGGCGGTAACTGAATAACTTAGTGGACATAAAAATTCCAAAGCCATCAAAAGAAAACAAATGCCAGCACTGCCATTCTGATGATGAGCAAATGTCGAGTTTGAAGCTTCAGCCATGTATATTAGTATCATGCTCAAGTTACTTTCTAATTCATTTCTGCAGCAAGAAAACACATGGTCTCCATTCCAACTTCAAGTACTTTCCTTCCCCGAAGCAGCACGTGGAAGAAAGCCATTCAATTTTGTTGTTGCATCCCTTGCATTTTAATTAGTGGTAAGTAATGGAAACATGCAGTTTAGACTACTTTATTAAAGTAACCCTATGAATATGAGACAACTTACTCTGCGTCATCAGACACAGCAGTTCTGGGACCGTATCTACAAGACCAAATAAAAAATTAGAAGGCTGACAGCACGCAAAGTTAACATTGCAAAGAAAACCAAATAAAAACTGCTCATAACATGAGCTCCAAACCTTTTTGCTGAATATACTAGAAAAGAAATGTGTCATTATGCAAATTTCAATATTCATCAAGTATATAAATGGAAGAAAACTTCTTAGATTTTCTTTTGCAAGTGTTTTAAATTCAGGACAAAACAACGTAAAACCCAAGAAAGGAATCAAGAAAACAACTTGCATATTACCCACAAAAGACACTCAGTTGATTCTGAATATTCAAAAAAAGGTAAATTAAGTATAACAATGCAAAGAAAATCAACATTAAAAATAATGTGTATTGTCAATAGTCACAATAAGAAAACTGTTAATGTTTTTGGGCTTGTAATAGTGGGCTATAACTGACTCCTGACATAAACGCCAGATGTCACTGACCCATTACCTTAGGTGTTAATGTATTCACACAAATTATATCAAAGCTAATTGGCAGTATTTGGGAAACAAACCAGAGCACCAATCAGTGCTTTCAGCAGCCATTTGAAAGAAACCACAATTCCTTTATAAAACTATCCTTGGATCTTAACCTCCTACAACTTGAAAAAGAAAGATTCTTCAGTTATTTTGTATTTACAGAAATATCTTTTGCAGTACAGTCACCTTAGTAGGCAAATACAAATTTAAAAGCATTAGTTCTACTTTGCTAAAACATAGAATAAAAGGTATTCAGTATAGAAAACCAATAGAATTCAGCAGATTATTTTAAGTATATTTTTAAAAGAAGCTCCCTTTAAATACACATCTCAGGAAAGGCCAATTAAAGGAACTGCAACTTGCTAAAGTTGATTATCTCTGCCCTGTATGGGTAGGGAATTCTTTAGGCAATGGAAAATACCTTGTCTTTGGTTCCCAAAAAACTGAATTGAGAAAAAAATTCCCTGGCTGACCTTAGGTGCTACAATAATACAGAGAAAGAGAGGCAATTTATATGAACCTCTTTTCCGTAATTCCTCAAAGAATTAAAAGAAACATAAAAGACACACCATGTTTTGATTGCTTTGTGGCAACACACCCTCACCTGAAGTGGTTAGCATTCATGGAGGTGACAAGTATGCAAATGCAATGGCAAGATTTAAACTGAGACAAAGCAAGATGGAGGCTGGCTAAGGTAGCTGTTTTCATATTGGTGAGGGTTCATCAACTGGAAATAAGAATCTTTTGCTGTTTCTCTCAGGGAGAATTTCAGAACATGCTAAGATTCAGACTAAGATTCAGAACCCAATTTTCAAAACTAGTAGGAAATTACAGCAGGCTTAGCATTCCAGTGGGAATCTATGAGCACTAGCATTCTGAAGAAAGAATGGTTAGTGGCTGGCTGGCTGGATGTTTATTGATTTATCAATAGGCCTGCTAGAGTTGTAATAGATCTAAGTTGATGATAAACTAAGGAAAGCAGATAGAAAGCAGTGTTTTCTTGACTACCAGTGATGGTAATAGAGAACAGAGGAACAGAGAATTCTAAATAACCTGTACGCCAGAAACAATTTATGTTCTGGTATATGCATTTCGTACTTAAATTTTAAAATGCAGGTTGGGGGAATTTACCTTATTTCAAATGAATGAAGTCATCCTATAAATACCTACTCATGAAAGGCTTGAAAACTGTCCATATTTGCCATTCTGCCCTCATCGCTCCCCTATAACACATAACGAACTAGGAATAAAGAAATGTTTCACCTCATAGACTAAAATAAGGCATCAGCTCAAAACAGAGCTGTTCTTGCCGGCAATGTAAAGTTAATTAGTGCTTTGATGAAAGGTCTTTCTCGCTGATCTTACTAGATACACTCAAAATAAAAGTAAATAGAAATAATACAAATTATCAACAAAGGACTCCATTATATAATTGGGTGCTGTCAAAAGGAAGCTGAAAACAAGACACATCAATGAGAAGTCAAAAGAGTGAACTCTATGGTATGTTAATGAAAACTCATATTTAGGGAAGTGAATTTAACACAATTAAGTTAACATATGGCATAGATGTTTCATTTATGTAATTTTTCAGCACTTTTAAAGCATCTGAAAATAGTTATTTTTGGTACCTACTTTCCCAGGGCCAACTGACATTCATCACATTTTACCTCTGAAGCAAGAAGTTAATGATAAGGACACTGTTGAGGACAACGTATAACCAAAGAATTACACTAATCATCCTTACTTATACTAAATTTACTAGATTCAGTTATTATTTTAAACAATTGGGGTTTCCCTTCTAATTCACTACTACTGGTATGACCCTTCAATTGAGGTCTGGAATTCCATATTTTCTCATCAAATTTAACTTATTCAGTATTTAATTTTATATAGATTTGCTTTCAAGTGGATCACGGATACAATGTCATGCACTCTCTTGGTTACACTGGGTAAACTGTGGTGGTGTAAAAAAGCCCAGGTCTGTTGTTAACTAGGCATGTTTCACAAATTCTCTATGCCTCATCTGTAAAATAAAGACAACAATATTTACTCCATTTTTCTTGTGAGAAGCTTGAAGGATGAAATGAGATGTGTATTGTGAAAAGGTAAAATTACACGTTATTTAGCCAAAAGTGGATTTTATCCTTATTTCCTGACACCAGTGTTAGGGCATGATTCCATTATTTTTCAAGAGGAAATGTTGAACTGGTGATGAGCTGTCCGGCATAGTCACTGGCAACATTAGGAAAGAGCCCTTTCCCTCAAAAATTTCCATCTTCTCAGCTGCTTTCAATTTAGCAATCCAATATTTGCTCAGTCGAATTATATATGATTAGGCAGAGTCAGTGCTTCTCCCCTGTGCTGACCAGGTTAAACAGATGATTAATTTACTTAGATTGGCGATATAGGGTTGGTTTGATCAAAATTTCAAGCAAATCATGCACCTTTGGGAAAGGATTTTTTTTCATTTCCCATCCTATACCCAAAATTAAATCATCATCTTGCTGGGTCCCATACAGAGTAAGCACTCAAAGATGAACAATACAAACAGGCTAATTTGCCACTTAGGGCATTAGTAGAGACCCATCCATATCAGAGCTTACCTCCTTTACCCATTGGAAGTTAGAAGCGCCTAATGTGATCCTGATTGCCAAATAAGACTAAATATAATACATGCAAATTCAATTTTCCCAGTTAGTAGTTAGTGGTCCCATTCTACTGAAAGTTCAGATAGAATGCTGTAAGGGCCATAGTGTGCTGACCCCTCAAAAAGTCTACCTCTTGGACCTTTTGACACTAAAAATCATTACTTCAACTCCAGCAGGTCCAATCAATTCCAGTCTTTCAATAGTGAGCAATGAGTGCCACTAAAGCGTTTAAAGAAATACAATTCAACAAGCATTTATCAAGCAACATTTATCTAGAATCCATCTTGGGAACAAAGTGGCAATGGAAGAGCATAACCTTCTGACCTCTCCTCTTTCTTTTGAAGTCCCTTGGGAGATTCCTCTTCATTCTGCTGCTTTGCAAATGGAACCGGAAGGAACTGGTTTGAGTTGGATGGAGGGTGCTTAAGGAATGCCCCTGTTCTTCTAGCCATCATATCATCTTTCTGTGGGTCGGGCATCTTCCTTTGCCCTCGGGCTCCACCGCCAAGCTGGACGCCACGAGTGGTCATCTCCAGACTCTTTTCTGCCCCTGTAGTCCCATTCACAGGGGCAACAGAGTTCACTCTAGGATAACATTCAGTTGGGCCAGTCACACGGACGGTTATTGCCAAGGCTATTTTCAGAAGCACTGCTCACTAGGCATTAAAGGAATAAGACCAGAGCTAATGTCCGCGGCAGCGTCAGAAGCATGTGTGACAAAACGAGTAAGGAATGACTATTTTAACAGCACAAACTTTCATCAGGCTTTTGGCAGGTGAGAGACACCAAGTTAGCATAACCGGTACTTACATGGTGGCACATTTCCAATGAAGGTTTTCATAATCCCAGTGATAAAAAGCTTTTTGAATAAAACAATTCACTGCACACAAAACCAACATGCAAAACAAACAACAAAACCACCCAAACCTTGAAACCTCTGTTCATTCTCATTACAGGAAATTCAGAAGGCAGAATTGTGACCCATATGGGTAACTCTACTACATGCTACATAGATCATTAATTGAAGCGTATCTCTCTCAAGCTGGATGGAACGGCCGTACAGCATGAGACAGCACAACATGAAACACAGGCAAGCAGCTCACAGTTGTTGGTTCCTGCTCCCACATCTTCCATTCTTCAGCTCAGTCTCCAAATCTCCTTTAGTAAGCCTATCCTCTTTTTGGTCATACTGTGGCAGCTGGTTGGATGTGGCTGAAGCCAAAGAGCACAGCTTTGTTACTGAGGCAACATGTACACTGGAAGCACCCACCCAGTGGTTAATCTTCTTTGGAAGCTGGGTCCATGTTCAGGTCTCACCTTCCTTGCAGCTTCCCAGATGGTCTTCCAAGATGCAGGCCTTCTGCTTCTGAACCTCGTCCATGGCTTCAGAAGCAGGGCTCCCTTTGCAACATTCATCTAAGCTGGAATATGCTAGTTTGCTGGTAGTAAAGTATTGATGGTGCAAAGGAAGAAAGGGGGAACAAAAGAGTTGGAAAATGTGGGAGCAGTGAGAAGGCTGATGGGAGCTGATTAACAAGTGGAGCTAGATTAATAACTGACTGGTTAGTACCAAGTAATCTCCTAGAAATGCTTGCCATTTCCAATAGTAATGACATAAAGAATAAGTTTAGATGTAAGTATATAAATGTTAGCAGGGGGACTTAGACATGACGTACAAGGAAGACACAGATGCCATATTAATGCTTAAGTAAAGGAAATCTCAGGATTACAATTATGAGGCTGAATCTCTTTGTGATCTCATTCCCTTACCTACCAATGGGGACCCTAAATTTTCAAAAAAACCAAGCTATGTGTGTGCTACTGGGCTTAGGAAGGGATGAGGGAGAGCATGGAAGCCTCTCCTGTAGAATTTCCTATCTACTTCTGCTTTTACAAGTGAAAAGGAAGCCATCCCCCTAGAAGTGATAGAAAATCATGCTGTTCCTACTACTTGGAGGGGAAGCTGGATTACTTGGGTTGTCTGGAGATTCCGCTAACCATTCCCTTAACTCCTTTCTTTTTGAAAGAGGGATTATCTTCATAATAGTCTTTTCCTTCACAGAGAGCCAAGTAACACATAGTTGGGGTCCTCACTACCAGGCACAAGAACCTGGAGACGAGGCCTGTGGCAAACTGTATCATCATATAACAGGTTGCTGTCAAAACCATGACCATACATGTAAACATCATTGAACTAAGACCTAAAGCTGCAAGGTGCCTATAAAAAGACCTTCACCTCCACTAGAGATCTATTTCTTTTCTAATATTAGAGAATAAAATGAACATTTTTTTTTGGATATGGGATGGGGATTTGGAGGCCCAGAGCTTGAACTTATATTGTTGGCAATATCTACATTTTTCCTCCAAGAGGTTTCACAGAATGGGAAAACGCAGGTACTCTATTTATCATCAACCCTCCAAAAGGAAAAAAAATTAAAACAAAATTGAAAATAGATTATGTAAAAAGTTCAATTACTGAGACCAAGATCAGGACTGAAAAGAAAAATTAAAGAACTTTTGCCAAAATTCTTGGCTAAAAGAAATGCTTAGTGAAACTAGTGATTTTATTGACTAGGATTATCAAGATGTGATACTGAAACTGAAACTCCCAAAAACACTCCCACTGGGTGTGACATTATAACTTTTCTTTTACATTATTCTGCAACCTTCCAGTTTTTAAAAATTGGACCCCTTCACTCCCTACAAAGTTAATACCCAGTTAGATGAGATTTCCAATCCTTCTTCCCATGCACAGCATAGAATACCTGGAATCATTCTGTGGACGAGGGAATCTGTCATCCTCTAGGCTGGGAGGAGCTGCTGAATTGGGGGTCACATGACAAACGTGAATCTTATCACCATCACTATGAATCTCTTCTATTTCCTCTTTGGGGCCAACCTTGCCAATGCTAAGTTTCCTCCACTTCTGCTGATCTATCTCTGTCACTGGTCCAAAGTGCACAAACTTTTGCTTAGGGCTGGAAGCTTTTTGGTAGGCCCTTGCTTTGCGTTTTGCAAAGTCATCACGAACTGCAGTTTCTGCTTGGATTTCAGGTGACGGGGCTGGGGTGCTGTTGTGTTCTGTGTCTTCGTCACTAATTAGAGTTGGAAATAAGTTCCAAACGTTTCAAAGGAAGATTCAGAAATAGAAGCAAAAACTTAATATTAAAAACTTCATCATGATGAGATAGATTTTTTGTAACTTAAGGAAAACACTTCTTCCTAATTGATCAAAATATGGAAAACAACTCACCTCAGTAAACACTAAGCTATCTCTAGTTATTCAAAGATTACTTCTAATATATAAAAAAAAACCCTAAACAGCTTGATTAGGACAAAAATCCTTACAGTAAGGCAACAAAAAGAAAGACCACTTATGGAGAATAGGGTATTGCCAGACAATCTTCTCACCATGTAGCCTATATGGCTTACTACACATCAACTCACTGGGAACACACTGTTTTGCCTTAAATTAAGGTTTTTAGGTTATTAAACTGATGTAACACAAGTTTAAGTATTTTCCTGCATTTTCCCCTCAAAATTAAATAAGTCACCAAGAGGGAGTCACAGAGGAAAACGTAACACACCTCGTTTTTCCTGATACTTTCAATCTATCCCATGTCTCCATGTCTTCTTCTGTTATGTTTGAAATCTTCACAAAACTCACAGGCTCCCGGTGTGAGGAGAGGTTACTACTCTGAATCTTCCTCTTAGCCAGATCATCCTTCTGGATATCAGGAGCCTTCCTGGGTTCTTCGGTCTCACATGAATCCCCTGGAGGCTGCTGCAGGTTTTCTTTGTGGACCACAATTTTCTTCACTTCTTCCCTTTGCACCCGACTTCTGCCAAGTTAGTATGGCCCCCGTGTCCCCAGGAAAATTGTTTGTGAGAAAAGGAGCAAATAACATCAATCACAGAAAGTCAGAAAGTACAGACAGAGTGAAATGAGAGAACACTTTCCTCTTTCTCTAAAATATGGAATCCACTGAAGCTGAGTTTTCTTTCATCTATGGTACCCTTCTAATGCTTCTCTATGAGGAGATAGTTTCTTGATTTAGCTTAGGCAAATAAGCCCGAACTCACTGAAAGACTATTAAGAATGGTAATGAGGTTTGCTTGACATTAATGATGCCCAATTCCCACACTATTCAAGTTACTTTAATGAATTCAAGTTTTCTGGAATGTCTTTTATAACACCAGTAAAATGTTTGTTACGAGGTCCGCATGATCCAAATTCTAGGATTAGTTTTGAGATAACTAGGACATTATTCACATGTTAAACATTTCAACTAAGTCCACCATTGCCAGAAAGTACATTTTATCTATGGCTAACAGTAAATGTGTCTAAAAAGATAATGGAAGCGTTGTTATCTCATGAACAAAGTTATATCTTTGGACGATGTTAATATTAGCCAAATTAGCTAATGTTAAATCTCAAGGAGAACAAATAGAATTTTTTCACTAACTAGGCTTACCGAGTGGTATAAATTTACATGTTAATTAATGTGAGCTGGCTTGAATGTGTAAAATTAATAGCAATTACAAATTTAAAATTTATATTCCTAAATTAAACATAATCTGGTTAATGCTGATAATAGCTAGGGCCTGCACTTAAGTTCTAACACATATGCACACACATATATACACATATTCTAGTCCTATGACAAGAAAAGTAAAGTATCAGTAAAACATGCCTGAAAAGATTTACTATGCTTTTTAAAATAGGAGAGCTCAATAATGCATGTCTATCCACATGTGTGTATATATACATATATACAAACATATGTATATACCCATACATACACATAAATAATGTCTACATGCACAAATACATATAGCCTAGATGATTTAGAACTATGAGATTTAGTGTTCAAGCAGACAGCACCATATCATTTTTATTAATCTTCACAGGGTAAAATAGGTAAATCATGACATAGAATAACAAAGGGCCCTTTCTCCACCCACTCCCACCCCATTTCTTTTGTTGTTCTTTAGAAGGAACACGTGCTATTCCAGACCAATGCCGAGTTGTTGTAATAGAGAGTTAGTAGACAACAAAAGTTAGAAATATATCAGCAATGGAGAGAGGGGGAAGAAAATATAACCATCTACTCTTTTCCCCAATTCAAAATGCTGACCCTTTTCTCATTATGACCCGGATCTCACTGATTCCTTGAATATAAAATGAGTTTGGTATCATTGTCAACAGTGGTTTTCTCAAAGGCCTCAGGAATGTCTCATGACAGAACACAACAAATAAACTATAAATACTCGTCATAATGGGATGGCCTGCAAATCTCTGACGCCAGGTTCACTAAACTTTGAATTCTGCTGTACTATACTTACTAGTGTCTTATAAATTCCAGTTGATGTACTGAGGTCCAATGAAAAGTTCTAAAGAACAAACTCTCTATCCTCTAGTTTGATTCTCTCCATCTTGGAAAATAACATAGAAGAAAAATTGGAGAAAGGAGGGAATCCTCTTCAGGAAAATATTCCAAATAAAATTGTAATGTAAAGTTCTATTTTAAAGAAAATCATTTCCCCAGGAAATAGTCAATCCAGAAGATGCCTATCATCTGGTAATTTAGAATAAGCTCCACATCTTTTCCCAACAAATAGCTGAAAGATATTAAGGAGAGCAAAGAATATCCTCCATGAATTGTAACCATAGCCCTTAAAGTCCAGGAAAGTATACCAAATGGGTACTGGGCATGCTTGTGGTTATGCATACACATAATGATCT
This sequence comes from Trichosurus vulpecula, assembly GCF_011100635.1. NCBI lineage: Eukaryota > Metazoa > Chordata > Mammalia > Diprotodontia > Phalangeridae > Trichosurus > Trichosurus vulpecula. The sequence continues at coordinate 166,147,980 of NC_050578.1, forward strand.
TTATTACTCTTTTTTTGGGGGGGGGGGCAGAGGGCATAGATTATGTGGTATTTCCAGCCCTACCCTAGATAGAACCAAGGTCCTCTCTCAACACTAAAAGGGGTTTGGCAACATGGACCTATGCCTTTGAGTAAGTAGAATATTCTATTGGCTTCTTTTCTCAAATAGCTTCACAGGTCTAGCTTCTCTAGAATGTTTGAAACAAATAGAAGAAGTATGAACAGGAGAAAAAACCACTTCAGATTAATAATACCTCTGTACAAATATTTTCACGTAAGAACGCACACCTTGAGGATCCTTGACTTTTCTTCTGTGGTGTCCCCTTGAAGGACTGTCTGACACCATCGTTCTCTTTTTTTATATAAGGCCCAAAGAGCAACTGATTCAATGGCACTGGTGCCTTGGTTTGGTTCATCCTTGCTCTCCGAGCGGCAAAGTCATCCTTCTCTAGATCGGGAAGTCTGCATTCCACACCATCTTCTGGCTCAGATTCATGACCGGACTGACATTTCAGAAAAGGGTTCTCCTTTCGAAGGATAATGTCTGGAACAGTTTCTTTCTCTTCACTTACTTGCTTTTGACTAACAGAACAGAATTAAATGGAAACCCACATGTGCTCAGGAAAGGCAACATCTCCCCCTCAAGATTGCTGTTAGTTAAAAACATTCTCAACACTCTTAGTTCAGACAGGATCTCTGTGTGTTATTTTAATCAGGGATGGGAGAGGAGAAAGCATGTCTTTTGAAGTTTTTTTTTTTTTTTTAAGCCAGTCACTAGCCACAAAGACATCTCGTCTGTGTCACAACACGACCTGGCTAATTCCTGACCACAGCTTTCCTATGTTCTAAATGGCTCAGAATTTGGGATTTTCTTTTTTCCATTAAACAGGTGAACAGTTAAGTAGTCCTCTCAATAGTTAAATGACATTCCTAGTTTTTCTTATGTCCTGCAATTTCTATGGTATCAGGAACCCCAGTGAGGAAATTCTACTCATTTATTCTCATGAACAACCCTTGTGTAATTTATAACCTTAGGGAATTTCCCAGGGGTTAGGAGTGGTTGACACAGGGTCACACAAGCATGCGTGAAAGGCTGGACTTGAGCCTGGGTCTTCCTGACTCTGAGAACCACTGTCTAGTCATTGGGCGATGCTGCTTCTCATTCCTGGCTTACCCAGTTGTTAAACTAAATGAATCTCCTTTCGGCTCAGGGGCTGAACATCCTTTGGGTCAATAAATCATTGTAGATTGCTGGGACAAAGAGGCCGGTTTGGTGGAAAATGATAACCAATGAAACAGCACTCTGGTGGCACACTTGAAACGTGGTTGAAGTTGGTGTTAATGTTTATTGTCTTATTTTGAGTTTTGATGAAATTGGTTGGCTTATAGGCGCCTGCTTTGTTGTATCTATTCCCCTCTGTGGTATCTCCACACCTTCAGTCACACACCCAGTGCCCGAATTTGCTTTCAACTTTCCATTGATCCCTGATCAATTATTATGTGATAATTGTCCTTCAGGATGTAACTCTATTCTACCCCTTCAGGAGATTTCCCCTTTCAAAGGAAACCAAAAATTATTAAGAAATAAAGGAAAAAAATATATGTATAGACATACATTATATATAATACATATATATAAATATATATAGATATATATGTACACACACACACAATGATTGATGGTGGAATTGTCTTCTGGTGGAGGGCTCTGTTTGGTACTCTCTTAAATCATACTACCCAGGTAACTATTCATAAGGTTGCTCCATCAGTTTTGAAAGAAAAAAAATACCAATAAAAATGAAACAGGTTTTTCTACATGGTGCAATATGCTGCATTCCACTGCACAATGGAAAGAAGAGATATAAAAAAAAGGAGGAAAGGTGACTAAAACACCTTAACTCTTTAATCAACTATTGCCTTACCTATTTTTGCAACTGTTCCTGGAGAACTAGTTTAAAATAACTTCTTTTTCTTGTTTTGCTTTTTGGCAGGGTAATTGGGGTTAAGTGACTTGCCCAAGGTCACACAGCTAGTACATGTGTCAAGAGTCTGAGGTCACATTTGAACTCAGGTCCTCCTGACTCCAGGGCCGGTGCTCTACTCGCTGCGCCACCTAGCTGCCCCTAAAATAACTTCTATGCCCTCACAGTGCTAATGTTTCACAGAAGAAAAGTCCAAAAAAAGTTATTTTGGATAAAAAGTACAACGTTGATTCTCTTCTCTGCTCGGTGATCAGCACTGTTGGTTTCAAGGAGTTCTACAAGAGCAAGCATCTGCACAAAAACATTCTGGGTGATGTCCAAGGGCAAAGGACAAATCAGTAAGGGTCAAAGACCTAAAAAGAAGGATCAGGTCATAGTAAGACCAGGATTGTTGGGTAGAGCTCAGAGACCAAATGGAAAGCAGTAGAGTATTTCTATTTAAAGTATATATTCTACTAAGTAGGGTAAGTAGGGAAAGTGGTATGTTTTTGCTTTTTGGTTTGGTTTTCTTTGGTGGGGGGCAGCTGCTTTAAATGGATGAACTTTGGAAAGCAGGAGGTCAAGAGAGGAGCTAGGAATAGTGTCGGGCAATGACTAGCTATGTGAGCAGTTGTTAAGTCAAAACTGATGGTTAGCTGTGGTTAAAAAATTCTTCTGACATTGGAGCTTTGTCCAGTGACTCAAATATGAGGTTCAAGTACAGTTGGGATCATTTTACCACTGCCAATGCGTAAGGCCAACTTTCAAAGATAAAATCATGATATTGAATCAAAGATAGCCTTGTGTATGGTAACAAGACTGACAACCCAGAGCAACAGCTCTCTGCTGTTCCTGAATTCATGTCAAACGTTCAGGCGAACTTTGAAAGACAAAAAGATGTCGTCGATGTAGAAACTTGTGCAGCAGATCACAACCCATTCGTGATTTCACATCCTGTGCAATTATTGCTCATGTCCTTCCATGAATACTCAATTGGGTTCTATCTAACCGGGGGACGGCTGAGGCTAAATGATGCGGGTCATTGAAATAAGCCTCTTCACTGAGAGGAAGCAGGGGAACTAGATGGAGCTAGAGTGACTGATTAAGAGATTAAGATCCATGTAGATACCTTGCCCGTACAGAAATTCAGATGAGTATCTCAGTATAAAACTCCACAGCCCCACCTAAGAGTCGTAGGGCATCTGGAACCAGTTGATTACTTGGACCAAACTGGCTCAAGGACTCAATTACGTACACCTTAGCTTCATTTCAGCAAACCAGCCCAAGACGGGTTCTCAGAATGGTAGTGAGAAGGGTATGGTAAGTCTCGTATCTTTCTTGTATGAATGAGAGTATCCAGATGGTATGGATATTATTCAATAAATTCTACAGTTAGATCAACTTAGTGGGAGACTTTAACTACATTCTACGAAGAGTCTGACCTTGACTGACGTACTGATAGAGTTCAATGAAATTAAGAGACACCTTTGAATTTGCTCTGGCTCCTATGACTTGGCAATACATACTCAATCCAACAAACATTTATTAAGCTGCTACTATGTGTAAAGTGACAAAAATGAAAGGTGACACTCTGTCTCCAGGATAATTTAACCAAAAAGCTAAAGTCAAGTAGTCAGGGGACCTCGAGTAAAGAAACAAAGTAGCCCGAAAGTCTATGATGCCACATGTGAATGCTGGGGGCAGCACAGGCCACCTCACCATCCACCTACTTCCAAAAAAAGGCAATGAAATTCGGTATGATAGGTAAAGAACAAATTCTCTGACTGCTTTCCCTGTATAGTGTGATCATATTCAATGAAAAAGGCATCTGGCAAGGGGGGACTTAGAGGAATACGTGTCTGGCACTTAGCTACATCTGCTTTTCCTCCACAGAATCCTTAAATGTCTATTGTTCCTTGGAGAGTTTTTTTTTTCTGTAATTAATTACTACGTGGTTGAGAAGATTCACAGACTAGTGAAAAATACTGAGTGCTGAAACATATGAAAACAATTAGAAAAGAAGTGCAATCACGTGAAACCTATAATTCAGTTGTTAAAAAAAAAAGTTTACTTCTCCAATGGGAAACGCTATACAACTGAACTCAAATCTCCATGGCATTTTAATTTGGAGGAAGTGAATCCTGGTTCTAATTTTATCCTCTTAAAATCTAAGTTCTTGGCTGCATTTGTAAAGCCCTTTATTTTGAAAAAACTAACCAAAGTAAATCAATCATAACTAAAAAAGGAAATTAGAAAGTAGCTTATCTTTAAAAGAACATAAATACCAATAAATATTAATTTCTGCATAGTTATAAAAGTAGGTCTTGTTATGAAAGTTGTTCTAAAATATACATATACCAGTGGTTTAGAATTCTTGAATTTCTAATGTCATGTGAAAATGGGGATAAAAGCTACCTTTATTTTCTGCCTCTTCCCCCTGCCCACAGGGTTATTTAAAAAATAAAATAAGAAGGCATAGGTAAAAGTACTTTGAAACTAAAAAGCACTTTGGAAATGCAAGGTATTAAATTGTGGATCCCCCCTCTCCCACATGCCCTATGTACCAAGCAACCTGACTCATACATCTAGAATTTGGGGCTTGTACTGGCTTAAGTCGGGAGCAAGAGGAAATTTCTTAAATCCAAATGGATAACTTGTTGAACTCAGCTCAACAAATTTTTTTTAAGCACTAACAAAGAATTTGGGGCGGGGGGAGATACAAAGGCAAAAACAGAACAGCCCCTAGCCTCAAGAAGCTTGAAATTTACTGAGGATACAGCCCATACACAGATAAGTAAATGCAATATAGTTGTAAAGGCAGAAAACACTGACTCGATGTATCAGGAACAACTTCAAAGGAGGAGGAGGACAGAAGGAACACTTTACAGGAGCCTTTACAAAAGGTAGGGATTCTAGGAGGCAGAGTTTAGGAAGGAGGGTGCTGACACACAGTGGGGGATGGATTGTCAAGCTTGCAAAATATTTAAGCAGAGAGTTTCGCTGGAATGTACATAGTGTGCATTCGAAGAAGAGTCCTACAGGAAAGGGAGGTGTGTGATCCTTCTTGCGGAAGGCCTTAAAGAGTTCACATTTTACCCTAGAGGAAAAAGGAGCCACTCAAAATATCTGAGCAGGGGAGGGATGCGGTCAGACTTTGCTTTTGGAGTAACACTGGCGTAAGAAAGCCACGAGGAGGACAAAACAAAGAGACCCAATGCTAGATCACAGGCAAAAGGTTATGAAGGACTAAATTAGGGTCGTGATGGTCTGTTCTGAAGTAAGAATCAAGATGACTCAGTCGTTAAGTGCTTGGAAAGAGGAGTGGATGAGGATCAATCCAAGATGACCCAAACTAGACTAAATGAAAGGAGGTCAAGATGGCACCCTAAGTAGAAATGCTGATGTTTTGATGAGGGGCAGGTTTGAGGAGAAGAGCATCTTGAGATCCAGGGAGACATGTTCAGAAGGTAACTGGTGAGTTCAAGGGAGAGCCTAAGGTTGAATATATAAATGTGGGAGCCTCCTACTTATCTGTCTATCAATAATAATTGAGTCCATGGCAGGTGATGACAGCAATGAGAGGGTATGAAAAGAGAAATTAGAAAATATGGTCCTGAACAGTGGTTTGGGGCACACTGGGTGGAAGACAAATGTTGATTCAGAGAGTAGTAGTCTAACAGGTAGGAGCAGAATTAGGATAAGAACAATGCTATTGAAACCAAGGGAGGGGAAATTATCCAGAAGGAAGTGCGGAGGGGGTAGATGACAAAGTCAAAAGCTTCTCAGAGTTTGGAGATGGTGAAAACTGAGAAAAGGCAATAGGATTTCACAGAAGGATTTCGTATTCAAGATACCACCAACAACCTCAAAGGGAGAGAAGTTTCAGTTAAATTGTGAGTTCAATAGACACATTGCAAAGGATTAAGAAGTCAGTGGGGTATGTGTGTATGTTAGGAAATGCAATCAATGAATGTACATGTTTTTCCTAGAATTTGTCCCTGAAAGGGAGAAGTTATACAGGACAATAGCCTGAGGGCAGTGTTAAGTGAAGGTTTGCTTTAAAGAATGGGAGAAAACTAGGCATGTTCACAGCTAAAAGGAAGGAGCCCAAAGATGAGAGAAAACTGAAGATCAGTGGAGACAAATGTGGGGTGAACCAGAGGGGACAGGGCACAAATAGAGGTGTTGAGCTTGTGAAGGAGAAGGGTCAGCTCTTTTTCAGAGATCCCAGTCTTCTTAGTAAAGTAGGAAGAGCAAGATCATCTGCTAAGAGGGAGGGAGAAGGTGGGGCATGGTGGTAGAGAAGTATAGGTGGGGGTAGAAGGAATACTGTAAGGTCATACTGGCCCAGCTGAGTGAAATAATAGGAATTATTATATCAGTGTGACACCTCCTCCCCTCCCTCCAGCAACATTCATGAGCCCAAGAATAGAAACAAAGAAGACCAAGAGAGGGGCAGAGGGATAGGGATAGGGATCCCACCTATACAGAATGGTAGGCCACAGGGGTGGGGGTGGGGAGAGGTATCCAGAAATGGAAGGCAGTAGAGAAAAAAGTGATTCTAGAACAGATGCCACTTTCACTCATGAACCATAAATACAAATGTCAAACTTTAAATTCAAAATTCACAGAGATTAAAATTCACAGACTTAGGAAAATAGTACTAGTAAGAATAAGGCCAAATTACATGCATAGAGGGTTTTTAGGTTTGCAGTGTTTTTCTCACAACGACCCCGTGAAGGAAGTACTGCAAATATTTTATAGACGAAGAAACTCAAATTCTGAAAAGTGAAATAAGCTGCCAGAAATAACACACGGCCAGGGTGTGAGGTGGGATACAAACTCAGCACTCCTCTTCACAAAACCACATACTGCCTTATATCTAACATGTTCAAGTTTTTAGACTCCAATAGTCCCTTCTGATTTGTAATATTAATCTCACTTGTAATTAAATTCTATAAATGGTGAAATAAAGTGTCATTTATTAGTATGACAGAATATTAATGCATCACAAAATGGGCAAATATGAAGAATGCAAAGAAAAATGGAAAGACGTACAAAGCGATGCCAAGAGAAGAAATCGATGTGCTCCTGTAGAATGGGTAGTGGATTTCGAGCCAGACAATATAGATTTGAATCCTGGGTCTGCCACAGATTACCTGGGGAACCTTGGGCAAATCGCAAAATTTTGCTTTATATAATATGGTAGAGCCCTTCCTGGGAAGAGAGCTTTTAAGGCAGAATTTTGTTCTACCAAATCTAAGGTTTTCTAATAGCTAACAACAGGAAGAGTAGTTCTTATACTCTCTACACCTTTCAGTCAACCATGACAACGAAGATGTCTCTGCCCCAGACTATAATTCATGAAAGGCTATTTCTCTGACAAACATTCATTGCCAAGGCTCTTCACAGCGCTTGCATAGATAAAATTCAAAAACCAACAATGTTTGTTTTTACTTTAAAGTATGGCAAAACAAATATGTAAGTTATTGAGATGCCATATGATAATTTGTAAACACTTGCCATGCACTGATCATCCAGTCATCTTGGAATTCAATTTAAGAAATGTTCATATTTACTAAGTACCAGCTCAGAAGGTACAAGGAGCACTGGACTATGCTAGGAATAGTCCAGTAAAACAACAAAGTCCTCACACACAAAGAACTTAAGTTCTACTGAGGGATATAATAAATGCATAGAGAAGTAAATACCAGGTAACTTGAGAGGGGAGGAAACACTAACACAGGCTTCACAAAGGAGGTGGCACTGGATTTGTGCCTGGAAGTAAAGTAACTATCTGAAAGTTCACAAGGAGATGGAAAGGAGAGCAGAGGAGAGAGGAGGGCGTGCTTGGTAGGTCTGGGAGGCAGCCTATGGGAATGCATGGAGGTAGCAGACAGCATGTTGAGTTCAAGGAACAATTAGTACTTCAGTTGGGCTGAAATATCAAGTTTGTGAAAGAGAATAAAATGAAGTCAGCCTAGAAAGGGCAAGTAGAAACAGACTATGAAAGGCCTTAAGTGCCAAGCCATGGTGTTTTTGTGTTATTATGAGAAAAAGGAAGCGACTGAAGATTTCCTGAGCCAAAGAGTAATACAATCAAGGTGGTGCCTTAGGAAGGTTTATTTTGGGGGCCGTGTGGAAAATGGCCTGGAAAAGAAAGCAGAAGTAGCAAAACAATTAGGAGGATGCGACAATTGTGTGAGTAAAAGGTGTTGAGGACCCTGAAGGGGAGAGAGGTCTGACATGCTGCAGAGGCAGAATTGACAGGGCTTGGCAACTGATTAGATACGTGGCGGTTAAGGGAGAGGAAGAGTTCCGGGATGACTCCAAGGTCGCAAACCTGGGTTCCTTGTGAAGATGATAGCACCCTCAATGGAAATAGGAAGTCTGGACGAGGATTTACAGGAAAAAAGATAATCAGCTCTGTTTGGGAAGTATTCATTTGAGATGCGCGTGGGACACACAAATGGAAACTGTCAGTCAGGCAATGGACATTTCAGGCCTGAAGGTAGAAAGAGTAGTTAGGTGGCTAGTTATCTAGACTGGGAGTAATCTACATATGATACTTGAACTCATGGGGGCTGAGGGGATCATGCAGAGTATAGAGCAGGGGTTTTTAATCCTCTGTGTGTGTGTGTGTGTGTGTGTGTGTGTGTGTGTGTGTGACAGACTCCTATTTTGGCAATCTGGTGGAGCCTAAAAGATCCCTTCTTGAAATAGTGTCTTTAAAAGTATATGATAAAATACACAGCAATACAAAGATAATCAATTATGCTGAAATTGTCATCAAAATTTAAACACACACACACACGCACACACACACACACACACACACACACACACACACACATACACACACACACGTTTGTGGACCCCAGGGTAAGTATGCTTGGTATAGAAGACATAGTAAAGGCTCGGGGAGGGGATACCAAGGAGCTAGAGATTAATATCGATTCACAGGGCACAGTCATAGAAAGTAGTGTTACAAAATAGAGACCATTATGAAATGCAAAATGTATCATTTTGATTACATCAAATTGAACTCTTGATTAGAAAAATGCAAATCAAAACAACTCTGAGGTACCACATCACACTTATCAGATGGGCTAACATGACAAAACAGGAAAACTATAAATGCTGGAGAAGATGTGGGAAAATTGGAACATTAATGCATTGTTGGTGGAGTTGTGAACTGATCCAACCATTCTAGAGAACAATTTGGAACCATGCCCAAAGGGCTATAAAAATGTGCATACCCTCTGACTCGGCAATACCACTTCTAGGGCTGTATCCCAAAGAGATCTACAAGGAGGAAAAGGATGCATATGTACAAAAATATTTACAGCAGCTATAATAAAGGAGCAGAGAATATCCAGTAAGAAGAGGTGAGACAAAAATGTTAAACACTACAGAGATCAGAGGATGAGAACATGACCATGAGATATATTGGTTAAGAGATGGTGAGTAACCTTTGAGAGGGTAATTTTTAAAGTGGTAGGGTCAAAAGCTGCATGGAAAATAACTGGAAAGTGAATGGGTGATGAGGGAGTCAAAGCAACAAATCTATTTTCAGGAGGTTGGCAATGAAAAAAAGGAAGAGAGGTAAAGGACAACAGCTTAAGGAGGAGGTATAATTGAGCTAAGGATTTTTATGGATAGGGCAGACATAGTCGTATTTCTAGGTGGAAAGGAAGGAGTCAGACAGGAGAGATTGAATATGACAGTCACTAGGATGAGCTGCCAAGGAATACAGGAAGGGAAGGGATCCATATCTGCCCAAGCAGACTGACTCATCTTATCAGGAAAAGACACCTTTTCCTAGAATAGAGTAAGAAGAAGAGGATGATTTAGAGAGGTTTTAAGTATAGAGTAATTAAAAAAGGAGATGAAGGAATTATAGGGGGTTTGAGAAGACTGTCCGAAGCAGCTGCTTCAAAGATATGGAAGAATAAAAGGAGTTGCCGTGCAGAGACTAGCGGTCGCTGTGACTCGCTGTCTTCCAAGAATGTTCAGCTGCACAAGAGTGGGAACCCAGAAGGCAGATGGCGGAGATGGTCCAGGATTAAGAATTGGCAGAGCCTAAGTGACCACAGGGATAATGAGGCAAGAAGACTGGACTGAATAATAATGCACAGTTGAACCGGTCAAGTACAGGGTTAAGGCCCTGAAGAGTGCAAAGTGATGCCAGAGCAGGGGTGAAGGACTGCAATAATGGGGAAGGGTAGAGGGACTCAATTTCAGGGTGAGGACAAAGAATAGGAAAAATTACCATTTCATAGGGAGAAATTATAGAAAATTGAATTGTGAGGAAATTTGAGAGTTCAAAACCATGGTTATTTGTGAATTCATACTCACAATTACATTATCTGTAGAACCTAAAGTACCCTCCATCATTAAGAATCTATGGTCAGGGCACTGGGCCAGGGACATAAAACAAAAATCAAACCTGTTCCTAAGCTCATAGAGCTTATATTCTATTATGGGACAAAACATTCACATGCATATAGTACAAGGAAAACTGAGGAGTAAAAGAGCCTGGAAGCTGGACAATAATCCTGACCCGGGGTTTGGGAATAAGTGGACAACTGAACTGGGAGCTTAGAAGAGGGCATATGCAATATGACTGTGCAGAGATGTGTGTGTGTACATACTGTATTCATGATCTATAGTGCAATATGTACACATAATACACATGTTCTACATAATATACACAACACATACACATGTTACACACATGTATTAATATAAAGATTATGAATGGTTTTTTATTATTTTGTACCTGTTCTCCTTGTCCTCTTTCTTTAGTATAAATGGTATCTGAGAGTCAAGTGCAGACAGTGTATATACATTTAAGCACATGTTTAACATATATATCTGTATCATGTTGTAAGATACATATCTGTAGTGTGTGTATGTTTATATGTTGGCTACCATAGAAAGGAGGACATTTATTTTTCTTGAAACAAAAGAATATAAGAATACAGTCAATATGTTCTACTCAGGACTGGTGTGAATCATAGAAATAATTATATATGGTGACTGTGCCACTGCATAGAAAAAGAGAAACTATTTAATTCAATTTATGTGCCTATGTTGTTTCCTGGTTATTAAATATAAACATCTCTTAACTGATTAGTGTTTCAGAACAATAAATATATTTGCCTATTTTAATATTAGTATTATTCTGATTCTGATTGCTTGGCGTTCTCTGATATGTAATAGGACACAGTCATAACTAGATACTAGTGGCAGACTTTCAACTTACTACTCAAATCTTTAACCCCAAACCCCTGGTTAAAAAAAACCCCAAACTACCAACAACTAGCATTCTGTGTTCATAGGAGATCCTTACATAGCAAGGTTATTTACTAGCCACTTGAGATACAGAAGGCAAGGGGCTATTAGTAAGGAAGGACTTCATAAGGATTCTTCATAAAATCTTCTGCATTGAATGGTAACATTGACCGTTCCCTAACGATGTTTGGATATGAGCCATTTAAAACTGGTAGAAAAATAAACAAAGCCCTAGTAACAACAGAGCAGTAAGTAAAATGCACTGACTCGGTCAAGACAAACCATCACATGGTGGTTTGGAGTTATGAAATGCAATTGCAACAAATGCACTAAACAATAACCATTCTTTTTCAAGCCCACTCAAGCTGTCACTCCTTTTCAGGCATGTATGCTTTCTAAAATACCCAACCGAAAAGCAGAGAAACAGCAGACACTTTTAAACAGCCGCTTACTTTTCCACCAACTCAGCTTTGGGAAGCAGGGATAGGAGGGGAGTCATAAAGAGAGAAACTGAAGAACGAATGCCAACCATACCCAACGCATTTCACAGCACAAAACATGCACGCCTATCCTGTAACCACAGAGCTAACCTGGCAAAACGCTGTGCGGCTGGCATGATCTTGATACCAGCTTGCTCCAACCTTCTGCGTTTTCTCATCTCTTCGAGATCTTTTTGTGCGGCTTTCTGTGCTACCGTTTCCTTTGCACCCTCTGGAAGAGACTGTTCCTTACCATTCTGCTCACTCAAGTCTAACCCCGTGTCCGAAGGCTTTCCACTAGGATCCAATGGGGCGGCCGGCTCCTCTTCATCATGAGCCCCCACTTCATTTTGTTCTTCTTCCTCTATGGTTTCTGGGTAGCTAATGAGTTGTACAGTACAATTTACCAAACTGGAAATGCCACATGGATGCTTGAGCTGAGACCAAGTTGGATATCTTTCTTAAATGTTATAAAATTAATCTTAGCTTCTAAAAATGAAAAGTCATAATTTGTACGACATACAGTTAACCATTTCTCAACAGTTAATGTAATATACAATCATTCCAGTAGCTCTTTCGTGCTACTCCAAATGCCTTCTACTAACGTACAATCATTTCCATTTAAGATCATTTCCATTTCAAAGTTATGCAACAGTAAACCATACAACTAGACAGAAAACAATCAGATAAATACAGTCACCTCAGCGATTTTCTACAGCTTATCCGAGAAAGAACACTGGACACTGGAATGATGGGGTGAGGAGGAGGAAGGGGTCAAGTGACCGGGGTTCAAATCATGACATTGATTTATCTTCACACAGGTAGTAAATGGCAAATCATTTAACCTCTATGAGCCTCCATTTCCTCTGAGGTAAAAGGAAAATGCTCTGTCTTCTTCATTGTGCTGTTATTATGATCATCAGATGGGATAAGCAGGTTGAAAGTTGTTTTCAAATTGTAAAGTGTTGCCCAAGGGTAAAGGTGTATAAACTAGAGTTAAAGAGTAAATTGCTTAGGACACTTCCTCCAAATTGGAAGAACCAAAGTTCCTGACAGCTGACTAGTACTTCCTCTATGTTAAACTCTCAAGGAAGATCTCACAGACTTCCCAATTCATAGGGCAGTCTCCCCGCACCTAACCGCACCTAAGCCAGTTTCTTTGGAAGAAGCCAGACAAGGGTCTACGACCAGGAGAGTTTTGTGCACAGAATGGAAACCTGTGTTCTCAACGCCCATGTCAAGAAGGCAAATGTCACAACCTAGTGGTGAATCTTGTGTAACCGGGCTGAAATTGCCATGATTCGACATATGTTCAGAAAGGGCACTTCTTTCAGGTCATGAAAAAAAAAAAGAAAAGAAAAGAAAAACAGAAAAAAAGGTGAAAGTTCTACCTGAAAGTTCTCTCACCCCCCAGGGGTGAGGTTGCAGTACTCCAGCTCTTGCGGTACTCCTCTCGCTCTGCCTTCTTCCTTCTCAGAGGCGCAGGTACATAAGCTGTCTGGTTACTCTTATTGGGGAGGTACTGGTTAAAAGGCACTGCTGATTTCGGCTCACCATGAGAAGTCCTTCTTGCTGACATGTCATCCTTCTTTACATCTGGCAGCTTTCGATGAGGCAAGTCCGATTCTGAGTCACTTCCTCTGCCTAGGTAAGAGAGGAAAAGGGTTGATAATTAGGGGGTGGGATGGGGTGTTTGTCCGTTAGGAGAGATTAAAAGAGCGACTTTCTTTGAAATGACAAGTTTCTATGGAATTAAAAGATTTGTTCAAGGCTGGGAGAGTACAGGGCTCCTTCCATCCATTTCTCAGTTAACTATTCTAAAGTATTAATATAAATTGGTATATTCTGGGTACCAGAGGTAACTCGTACTTTAATAAAGAAAAAAAAAAACAAGCTCAAAAGTCCGAACAGTAAGATTTTTCAACTAGTAGCAAAATTACAACAGAGATACTATTTTTGCACTATCACATGTGCGGTTTATATTTTTATTTCATTGTCACCTTATAAAACCACATTCATTTATTACAACCCCTTCTATGTCTACTGAACCTTTTCTTTTGACTAAGTTTGTTTTTTTTTTTTTTTAAACAGCTGAAAAGCCAAACAACACTTAGGAATGACAGTATATGCAACATGAGGGGAGGGTACATTTTTTCAACTCTTCTCTAGGGCTAAGTATGATCATTATAATTATATATGATGAAGATTTCTTTTTGGCCATTTCCACTGATACCTGATATAGAAGAGACAGAACAGAGGCCAGCCTGGCTGAAAGATACAGCTTATCTGAAGGCATGAGTAAGAAGTAAGGTTTGGAGGGGTCTGGTGGAGCCAAACTGTGGAAGATTTTGAAAGACACATAGAGTTCTTATTTGATGCCAAAGATAATTAGTAATGGGAACCTCATGTCTCTACAGAGATGATACTTGAAAGTAGCACAGTCCCAAAAGTAAAAATTAAAGTTGTTCTCAAATATTTGATACACTGTCACAGAAAGTATGATGAACCCAAGTCTTCACTGAGAAGAGAAAAAGGGAGACAATTACAGCATGTGGAAATTCGGGTTAGATGGAAGAATTTCCCCAAGAGTTGTTATTGGAAAATTATTACTTGTTGGAATGGACTGGCAAGAGAAGTTTATAAAAATCTCTTTCTTTGTAAGTTTTAAAAAAATAGGGGGTGCAACAGGATAGATCTTCATCTGAACTTCAAGAGAAATATTGAGGCAACTAACCAGGTCTAAAACTCTAAGATAATCAGATACAAGCCAATATCTGTGAATATGCTGGCAAGGGCACATTACTGTGAATTGTAACAGCAGATCATGCCAACAGAGAATAAAGAATAATGAGCAAATTTCAGCTTATTCACCTATAGCCCTGGGCAAGTGGTTCAAGAGAGTCTCATTCCTTGGTTGGTCATCGTTAGTATGGGATTTCTTATTTACATCTCAATAAGTTGTATACACTTGGCAAACTCACACTCCCTGGCAAGGCTATGTGTAAGATACCAAGGATCCAGCTCAGATAAATCTAAGTAAAGAGTGGGGACAGGAGTTCAGCTCGATACAGTGACATCAGCCTCCTTGCTGTTCCTCATACAAAATATACCTCTTTCCCAGACTCTTGGCATTTTCATTAGCTGTCTCCATGCCTGGGACAGTCTCCCTCCTCATCTCTGCCTCCCGGCTCACCTTTTCAAATCCCAGCTAAAAATCTCACCTTAATGCTGGTGCCTTCACTCTGTTGATTATCTCCAATTTATCCAACATAACCACAAACCTCATTTGTGCTTGACTCTTTAGATTGTGAGATCCTTGACAGCAGGGGTTGTTTTTTGACTTTCTTTGTATCATCAGCATTTAGCACAATGTCTGTGCTTCTTGACATGCTGAAAAAGCTCCTCCCAAGCTCCAGTTTTGTTATAACCTTGCTCTGACCCGAACTCAAGGCAAATGCTTTTAACAATTAATTGCCCCGAGAAGGATGTTTACTAGCAAGATGCAAATCTTGTCATTTCTTTCTCCACAGCATCTCTCCCATATGTCGCCTCTCTACTCACATGACCATCATCTTAATTCAGGTTTCCTCACTTCTTGCCCTGACTCCTGTGCATTTAGATGCCAAATCTTGGTGTTTATTCTTTGCTCCTTCGCTTATATCTGCCTTCTTCTCTATACTCACACAGGTACAATTTTAGCTCAGGCCTCCATCATCTCTTGCCTAGATTCTTGTTAACTGCACCCTGATTACACACACACACACACACACACACACTTGCTGTCTTCACCATTAGACTATAAGCTCACTGCAAGTAGAGGCTTTTTAAATCATTGTATTTGTATCTTCATTGTAAATTACATTTCCCTACACCAATAATATCACAGGTCCAGACTCCTTCCATTCCTTCCCATACCCCTAACAAAAAACAAGCTAAATTCCTACTCAAACCCTTGAGTGGTTCCCTGCTGTGCCTAGTCCAAAACTCAAACTCCTTTTCCTGGTATATAAAGCCCTCTACAATCCAGCCCCAGTCTATCTTTCCAGCCTTACCTGAAACTAGTCCCTTCACAAATTCTTCATTCCAACCAAATTAGACAACCACCCATTCACCTAACTCAACATCTCAGGTCTTACCTTAATTGTCTCCTTATGCCTCCTCCCCCCAGAACCTGGAATAAAACTAAAATTCACAAAATCCTTTTCTGTCTTCAGAAATCAACACCAAAATAAAGCATTTCTTGAGCCCCTTGGGTCCTAGGGTTCTTCTCTTCCTCAAATTATATTGTAGTCTGCCTACTTGGCCATGTTTTTTGGAACAGAAAGGATAAAATGAAAATTTTAAGAAGGGAGCTGACACTCAAAATAGTGGCTGTACAATCAGTTAAGACTCTACCTGTGATGTGTTTGAATCACTAAGCCTATAAGATCCACATCCCAAGGCACTAATGAACTAAGAGATGTTAACTGCTCAGCCATTATCAGTGAACTTTGAAAGATCATGGAGAATGTGAATGGAGACATAGGAATGCAAAAGAGTAAAGTGCCTAATTTTCAAAAGAGCTAAGAGGATGGAATCTTTAAACTATAGGTTAATAATAGCTTAACCTAGATTGTATGTAAAATTCTCCAAATTGTTAAAAAGATCATTAGTGAACATCTAGGAAAAGGAAGAAGTCATAAAGGGTCAAATAAGAATGAGTTAGACCAGAATAACCCTGATTTCCTTTTCTGACTAAGTTTTTAGACTGGTAGGTCTGGGAATGTTGTACGTTTGACTAGCATATAGTTTACCTAGCACTTAGCAAATCATCTGATAAAGTATCTCATGCTTTTCTTGGAGAAAAGACAGTAAGATGTAAGCAATACAAAGGGCAGCTAGGTGGCATGGTGGATATAGTGTTGGGTCTGGAGTCAAGAAGACTCATCTTCCTGAGTTCAAATCCAGTCTCGAACACTTACTAGCTATGTGACCCTGGGCAAGTCACTTAACCCTGTTTGACTCAGTTTCCTCATCTTTAAAATGAGCTGGAGAAGGAAATGGCAAACAACTCCAGTATCTTTGAAAAGAAAACTTTAAATGGGGTCACAGAGAGTTGGACATGAATGAAAACAACCAAACCAACAAAAAAGCTACACAAATGGCTGGGTGTATTCAGAACTGGCTAAAGACTCAAAGAAGGGTCATTAATGAACTGATGCCACATTGGAAAGGTCTCTAGTACAATTCACCAGCCTCTATCCTTGACCCAGTATTGTTTAATATTTGTATCAGTGACTAAGATAAAGGCATAGGTAACACGCTTATTAAATTTGAAGGTGACACAGAAAGACAGGAAATAGCTAACATGTGGATATCAGAGTCAGTGTCTAAAAATATACTGACAGTTCAGAAAGTCTGGGCAGTTTTAATCTAAAACAATGAAATTCAAGGATAAATCAAGCATAAACAGATGACATGTCCTCTCCTCCCTCCCCCAAAAGAAGCCCCTGCCTACAAGGTGGAAGTGTAGCTACGTGGTTTCTGCTTTCATGCAAAAAGACTGGGGTGTTGAGGTTTAGCGGACAACAAATTCACTACGAACCGACAGAATGGTATAGCAGCCAGAAGAGAGGATGCAACCTTTGGCTGTATAAAGACAAGCACAGCACCAAAGATGAGGGACGTCATTGCCCTACTGTGCTCTTCCCTGGGGCTGTGCACATCTGGGGCGTTCTACTCAGTTTCAAAGTATTATATTCAAGCAGCTGTGATGGAAGAGAATTGTACTTGGAGTCAGGGGGACTCAGTTCAAATCCTACTCCAGCCCTAGCGGCTGTGTGTTTTCATGGGAAGCTTATCTTCTCTGAATCTCAATTTCCTCATGTGTAAAATGATACTATTTTTAGGAACAAATGACATGTTACGTAAAGTGTTTTACAAACCTTAAAGTGAGACATAAATGTATTGTTATCTATTATTATTAGCTCTAATAATAGCTTTATAAAGACTCACATCATAGCTATGGAATAAATTGAATTTAAACCGTAATAACCTTTATTTCTTTTTCCAAAATCCAAAACATTAAATTTTAAATTTTTTATTGCAATTTATGAAAATTCCATGCCAAGATATTTTAAGCCACCCTGAAGATCAAATACATCACCATCCAAATATCAGCTATAAGTAACAATGCATTTATTTTAAATGATACATATTAAATGATGCTTTAAAATGATATATGGGGCAGCTAGGTGGCGCAGTAGTTAGAGCACTGAGGCTGGAGTCTGGAAGACCTAAGCTCAAATCTGGCCTCAGACAGACTGCTGGGCAAATCACCTGACTTCTGTCTGTTTCCCCAAAGTATAATGAGGATGATGCTAGCACCTACCTCCAGGGTGTCTGTGAGGGTCAAATGAGACAATGTCTGTGTAAAGCACTCAGCATGGGTCTGGCACATAACAGGCCCCATAGAAATGCTTATTCTTCTCTCCCCTTTTCCCATTTTGGAAATGTCTTATGAATAAGTGACAATTGCTCATGGAAGTCTAATCCTCTGGATTTCCAAAAGTTCATAAATCACAACAGTAACAGCGGCAGCAGCAGCTAGCATTCATATAGAGCTTTAAGGTTTGCCTTCTAAACAAATATGATCTCATTTTATCCTTACAACAGCCCTAGGAGGCAGGTATCTCATTTTACAGGTGAGGAACTCAAGGAAGAGAGAGGTCAAATGATTTTGCTCTGGTTCACAGAGCTAGTTAAGTACTTATCTGATGCTGGATTTGAAACCACTCTTTCTGGCTTCAGGTCCAGCACTCTATTCACTATGCAACTCATTTGCTCGGATAGTCTAGAGTAGCATCATATAGTAGAAAGATCTGCTCTGGAGTCACAGGACCTGAATTCAAACTCCAGTCCTGCTACTTACTACTGGGATGACTTTTGGCAATTCCTTCAACCTCACTGGCCCTCCGAAGACTAGACCAGATCAGTGTTATCAAACTCAAATAGAAATGGGCCCTGTAAACAGTATATAAGGAACTCAGCAGGCCACATACTGGCTTAGAAAACCATATATTAGTGTTATCTGTGTTTTACTGAATTTTTATTAATTTTGTTAAATTATTTCTGAATTACATTTTAATCTGGTTCCAGCTGCATATTTTTGACACCTCTAGACAAGATGACCTCTGAGGTCTATTCTAGTTCTCAATTTATAATCCCTTTTTTTTAATCTTTCAAACAAAAATTTTTATTAAGTAGCAACTATGTGCCAGGCACTGTGCTAGGTACTAGAGACATGAAGACAGAAATTTTGTCTTCTAAGAGCTTATATTCTATTTGAGTCTGAGGATCTTGGGGGTAAATTCCACGTCTGGTCCTATGTAACCTTGGTAAATTTCAATCAGCTATTTGACCGACCCAGGCCTCTCTTTTCTCATCTACAGAATTAGGAGGTTTGACCAGATCGATGTCCGGTCTACAGTCCCTTCCAGCTCTAAATCTATGATCCTATGTATATACATATACATATAAAATAAATACAGGGTAATTTGGGAGGGGGGAATGAAGATTTCTTGTGGGGAGGAGAATCGAGAAAGGCTTCACCCAGGAGGTGGCACTGATCTAAGCACTGAAGGAAACACTACAGAAAGATCACAGAACCCCAGCATAGCGGCTTGAAGAAAAGAAACTGTAGAGAAGACTTCTAGATCTCAAACTATAGCTACAAGTTTCAGAAGCAATGAAACACAGTATGTACAAATACAAGACCATCCTAACAGAGCGCAGTCTATGCAGAGCGAAGTCATCACGTCTCTCCCTCTCCCAGACAATGAACACGTACTGAACGAAAGGAGTTATGAAGAACACGTAATACAGTTGAATTAAGCACCAGGAAGGTACTATGGAAAGGGAAAATTTAGATCAATTCTTGGCTAGTGATTTTAAAATCAATTTTATCTAAATCAGATGTACCTTGGGAGCAAACATACAACCTGTCTGTGTTATTCATTGTTGTCTTAGTAACTATTGAAACTTCCAGTCAATCTGTTAGATCCCTACATATCAAACAGATTATAGAAAAGAACCCCATTCAAGATTCTATAATATCATGGTTCATGCAAGATCATAATCATTTTTAAAAATGTATTTTCAATTTATCTGAAGTTCAGTTCTTTTTGTAGATGGTATGATATTCATTTAAACATTTCCCCTACTGGTACCTGAAATACATAAACTTTTAGGAAAATTTACTAGTTAATGTGTCTGTGCAGCATCTTGTTTTGCTGAAGCCCAGACAGGCATGGTTTCATAAAACACAGTTCAGTATTATGATGTAACACATTTTCCAACAGCACATAGAGTAACTGAGGCAAAGTTCAAACAAACTTCTGGTAAAGTCATCAAAACCTCTTGCATCACTAAATCAACATTTTTTTTTCTTTTTATCCCCAAACACTTTTTCATCTGCCAGCCTACAGAATTACCGGGCTAGATCATCCCTAAGATGAAACTTAAAATTCTAGCCCCTGACAACAAATTCCTTCTGAATATTTTATCCTGAGACATGCAATTAATTGCAACAGCAACTTACCATCACTGCTTCCCCTGAGAACTACATCTGGGGAGGGTGTCTGCTGAGAACGGGAGCCAAAAGAGTCCAGACTGTCAAAAGAATCATCTCGACCATGCCGGGGTGGAGAGAGGGAATCACTGCGTTCAGAATCCCAGCAGTCTATATAGCCACTGTCTCGGATGCTGCGTTTGGGGCTTTCAATATCATCAGTCTCCTATAAGAAAAAAAAAAGTTACAGAAACTATTAAAGTCCAAATCTCTACTGTAGTCTCTACGAATGATGCATTTATAGGTAATTGTCCTTTATTTGACATAAGAATGTAAGGGTTACATGTGGCTGCCACTTTAAAGTTATTGATAATCTCCCTCCCATTCTGTCCTCTCTGCTTGAATTCTCACCACTATAAAAACACATACAACCACAATAAAAATTTCCAAAGCAACCCAATCCTCACCAGCACCACACATACATCTCCAGCCATCCAATCTTTAAATCACAGAAATGATTAAGATGAAAGAATGTCAAATCATTTGAATTGACAAGAAAAGACACGAAGCGATCAACATGTGAAAAGAGAAATGACAAAGACCTTAACCTTGATTTGTCTTTCGGAGTCCATAACTACATGTCTAGAATGGGGAGAAGCTGCTGGCTTAGCCTCAGGACTGCTCCTGTCTAGTCCTCTCTATCTGGCTGATGGCAGGCAAGCACTTGTTTATGCTGTAGAATCAACTGGGCAAAATCCTTGCTAGCGGGCTCCCACTCTCCCTCTACCTCGAAGGGAAATTCCTGTTATGAAAGGGAGATGTCTTTCGGAGGCAATCAGCAATGAAAAATATGCAAAATGCTTCTCCCGATGCCTCAGAAGAATTCAATCGAGCTCTTCCCTCTCTGCCAGCTCTTGGCTCGAGGGGGATATGAAAGCACTTGGAGCTGACCCACATGTTCAGAGCAGGGAGAACAATGGTTGTCTTTGACAGTCCTGTGATTATAAATTCTTTCCAGCACAAGCAACACATACTAAAACACTGAAACTCCAGCAGAGAGAAAGGTCAGCCGAAGCCATCCTCACCCTCGTGTTATAATAAATCCCTTGTTTTAGCCAGTGTCTTAGCATTAATTACAACAGCCCAGGCTGAGGAAAACAAAAATAACTATGGTCATTCAAAGATAAACCTCGATTTAATTTCTTAACCAACCCCCCCACCCCAAACCCCACTTCCCAGACGGTCACTTAAAAATCAGACATTCATAGATTGGCATTTTCTAAGCTGAAAAGTCTGAAATGGGAAACTTGGAATTTCTGGAGATGCTTAAAAATTCATTCCAAGATGTCCTCCCACACTATAGAAATGAAAAGATAAGTCAAAATATGAAAAGTTCTTAAAACTAATCGAGAGTTAGTCAGCAGAGGCGGGAGCAGTCCTCTAGGCCCACAAGACTCAAGGCCGCTGCAGCGACCACCTTCTGGGACAAGTGTGTTACCACTCAATTGTGTCAGTTTAGCTGATCGAAGTGCCTCCCACCCCCTCCTCAGCCTAGGAGGATGCCGGGGTGGTGGGGGTAGCTGCAATGCGCACAGACAGACAAAAGCTTGGCACTAAAAAGAAGAGTGGGTGAGATGGAAAGGGCAAGGCTGAAATATTAGCACCCTCTAACTCCTTCATAGGAGAGGGCTGAGCGCAACTAAAGAGTGAGCTGCCAATCAATCCTCCATGTGGCCACAGGAAAGATGCTCTAAAATAGCCTTTCTCTTAAATGAGGGAATGCAGGGCAGCAGGAGGGGAGGGGGCATGCATGCAGCAGTTTAGGGATACCACAGTAACAAAAGTTAAAAAGACACGCACGCACGCCAGGGAAACCCATTTACTTTGCTTTTGTGACCACTGTCTACAATTGTGTGTGCTCAAGGGGATGGGAAAAAACACCAGCGATTGGATGAAATTAACCTTGTGACTAAAAAGCTGCCTTCTTATAGGCTCAGAATCAATCATTTAATATGCCTGACAATGGCAAATAATCATTTGTCCCTTTAGAGTCTTTGCTGATTCTTTAAAATATACCAATATACATGCATTGGTCCACTATATTTCTAGTAATTCTCATAATGGATAATTGGTCAAAATCAGGAAGATGAGAAAAAAAAAAACTAAGAAGCAAATATTCCCATACCCAGACTGAGTACAAAATCCCAAATAGAGAAGAACTAGGAATATGAGAGCAATCACCAGTTTGGGTTTTCTTGGAGTCATGTTAGTGAAAAAAAAAATTCCATGGTCAGTGTAACTACAAAAGCATTTAAATACAAAACAGGGCAAAAGTCTTGTTTTCAAAGACTAAAAATACGATTAATGAAAAAACCCACCAAAACACCAAAATGAGCTATATAAATAAAGGAGGGAAAGTGAATGATCATTTCCAGTAATAGTTCACAATTTAAAATTTTTTAAATATTTTAATTTATTTAAATTAGATATCATATAATTATATAATTAATAACTACATAATAATAAAAATAAAGTTAAAAATAAATTGATTTATAAGAAACAAATATATCCTTCTCAATAAGTAATTTTTAAGTGAATGCTCCAATATTATAAAGAACAAGCATGGCTCGAAAGAAGAATTATAAGAAGACACTCCCAACTCCACCCCTTTGCAGAAAAGGAAGGTCCACAAGTTTGCACTTCGCATATATTTTCAGACATTTTGGGTTGGATTGACCAGTTGATTTCTTC
This sequence comes from Trichosurus vulpecula, assembly GCF_011100635.1. Lineage (NCBI taxonomy): Eukaryota > Metazoa > Chordata > Mammalia > Diprotodontia > Phalangeridae > Trichosurus > Trichosurus vulpecula. The sequence goes on from NC_050578.1 coordinate 166,171,015, forward strand.
CTTTTTATGTTTTAAATAAATACTATTTGTTATATGTGATAATTCTTTGGAAGGGGTAATGGAAGGGATACGGAGGGAAGCCGTGGTGATGTAAAAAAAAAAAAAGATATCAGTAAAAAAAAAACTTTTTAGTTTTTTAAATAAGTTTTAAATATTTTGTTAGATTCTAAAAAAAATGCTCTGAAAACATAATTTTAAGAAATCAGCCTTCCATCTTCTGGGACAACTATTAATAAGCATTAGAATAATTTGAAAGGATTTTACTGTAAAGTTCCATCAACACAAAAACTTCGAGGAACTTTGCTCTGAAGAGAGATGCTACAGTTATCAAAATAATAATAATAACTAACATTTATGTAGTGTTTATTACGTGTCAATACACTGTGTTAAGTGCTTTACAATTATTATCTCAATTGATCCCCCCAACAATCCTGGGAGGAAACGTGCCATTATTATCCTCATATTAAAGATAAGGAAACTGAGGCAGATGGAGGTTACGTGACTTACTCAGGGTCACACAGCTAGTAAGTATCTGTCGCAGATTCAAACACAGATCTTCCTGAGTCTAGGCTGGCACTCTATCCACTGTGCCCCTAGCTGCACACAACTGATTCACCAAAAGTGAATCAATTCCAAAACTGAATAAATCTTTTGGTCTGATGATTTGCAGGCTAATGCTCTCATCAGCATCACTGCCAACACTATTATTAGACGTACAGTATTATGACAATCTATTCTCTGAATGATACTGTCCTTTAGAAGAGGTCCATGGTTCTGCAGAGATTATATAATTGTTTATAGTCCAAAAATGATATGCATTTTTAAAGGCAAGATTCTTTCTCTTCATACCTGGCGTTTCATCGGAGACAGCAAACAGTGATTAATATTTCTGTAGTGCCTGAAGATTAATCAACAAGAAACCCTGCACATATGTCATCTCATCGAATCTGCAAATGCTTTGCAAATTCAAATCTTGGAGACCTGCCTGGAGGCACTAAAGGGCTAGAGGTTCGAGCAAGGTCGAAGACATAGTTTTGAGTCAGAGGAAGAACTGGAACCTGGGTCTTCCTGACTCCAAGGCCAGCTCTCTATCTTCTATTCCATACAGTCAAGAAAATACAAAATCTTGGAAAATAAACTCAGATACCCAGTCTATGTCCTGTTCCATTTCTCTCTTTGCTGTTGTTCAGTCATCCAGGCACGGATGGACTTGCCCTGCCATTGTGTAGGGTTTTCTTGGCAAAGATACTGGGGTGGCTTTCCTTTTCTAGCTTACTTTACAGATGAGGAAACCAAGGCAAAAAGAGTTAAGTGACTTGTTCACTGTTAAACAGCTAATGAGTGTCTGAGGCCATATTTGAACTCAGGTCTTCCTGACTTCAGGCCCAATGGTCTATCCACTGAGCCCCCTATCTGCCTCCATTTCTCTCTTGGATTAGTACTATTTACTAGTCACTTCATATGCAACACTAATCATTATGGATAATCAACTTCAAAATATTCAAAGTTGACTGTACTTGACCTTAAAAACCTAGCTACTATTGACCTCATCTAAAACTAGCTGTTAAAAAATAAGTCTCATTCATAGTTATTTGGCATCTCACTATCAGAATGGGTTTTCAAAGGGGGAAAATATCAGAAGGGTTCAAATATCTCTCCCCCAACTACAGGAGAAAGGAAAGTGGGTGGAGGGGCAAGTAAGTCAATAGGTTACTTTGAGCTCCATCTGCTCTCACACAGCTAGTTATGGGAAAGAAAAACAGTACAAAAGTCAGATATGTTCATGACTGCACAGCAAGCCAAGAACAGAAAACTTGGATCAGTGTTGGAACTGGAAACAGAGCAGTGTGGTGTGGCCCATTAGAAAAGTGAAAACTCAGCCACCTGTAGTCATCCTTTGCCAGCACCCTCCCCTAGGAATCTAAATGCAGAGTGAGCATCTTGTATTACAGCCAGAAATATATGTGTGGGCCCCAGAAACAAGTCAAACCCTCTCTAGGCTCCTACCAAAGTACCATCGTAGTGCTGCCTTCTGTTCCCTGATCGCCCACCGGAGTGACTCTGGCAGGCTCCCAGACACCTACCTGCTAGTGAATACAACAGAAAGAATTCTGGACATGAGAGCAAGAGGGCACGGGTTCTTATTTGCCATCCCGAGTGCCTGGCTGAACCAAAACGTGCAAGGAAAAGAAACAATCTGTTAAAAGGCTGGAGCCAACATCACTTTCTGAGCTCCCTGCTGTTGGCCAGCTCTCCTTCCCACTGTGATCAGCCATTTAACTAGGCGGTTCCCCTGTATGTGCCAGCATATAGACACGTATAAGTATATTTACACAGGCTGAATCTGCATAACACACACATACCACACATACAGATGGACCTGGTGATGGACTGCACATCAGTTTTCCAAAGACAGGCCTAGCTAAGTTTGAAGAGGTTCATGCCTACAAGTTGGGCCATTCATGTTTGGCATCAGTAAAACATCTACAAAGGCATAGGGGGACTGGGCTGTGTATAAATACAACAATAAAAGGGAATTTCTCAGGATTAGTATGATACAGAAGAAAGAGTGTTGCCTTGAGTCAGAAGACCAAGAGTTCAAATTCCACCTCTGACATTTACTATTTACATAACACTAGGTAAGTCACAACTTCCCTGGGTCTCAATATCTTCACTTGTAAAACAAAGGGGTTGAACTAGATGCACATGAAGGTCCCTTTTAGCCTGAGATCTGTGATTCTATGAAATTATTACAGATGCTGAAAATATTAAAGTAATTAAAACTTATTTATATGTATGTTTGGAGTGCTCTCCTATATTTCTTTTAAAATTAGAGACAAATTTAATGTGATAAAAATATCAGTAGTATCACTTGTGGATAACAATTTATTTTAATTTATCTAAAACAGCTACAGCTCCAATGAATATATGTGGCATGCTGAATTAGGCTTGAGGTGTTGAACAAAAAGGCACATCACTGGGGCATGGTGGCATATACCAATAATACTCTGCTACCAGAAGGTTGAGGCTCTTGGCCCACTTGGACTCAGGGTTCTATTTGAGATGCAGTGAGGCTAAAGTCAATTGGGAGGCCGCACTAGGTCCAGCACCAATAATAGTGAACCATGGGAAGACCCAGAATGCCTAAGGAGAGGGAAACTATTCCAGGTTAGAAACAGCAAGTTAAAGCTTCCATGCTGATCAAAAGTGGGATAGGGTACACAAGAGGTCACTGCAATTTTGGCCTGGGCTCAACTGATCAGTCAGTTGATGGTCCGGTCTATATGACATTTTTCTGCTCAAAAGTGTTATGATTCTGATTCTATTCAATTAGGTAAAATAGAGCTCTTTGAAAACCTCAATGTGCTATATAAATATTACTGATTATTTTCATTAATAGTAGGAAAGTCTAGAGCTAGTATAAAACTGTGAGCAGGGGAGATTTTGAAGATTAACGTGCACTTTAAGAGATGAGACACTAGGCAAATTCAGGAAATGCTTTATTGTATGAGATGTAATATCTTGACAAGTACGACGTCGAACTAACAAAGAGACTTCCTAAGGCCTGTTTACAGATTGAGAAAGAAGGCAGAAGGGTAGATAGAGCACTGAACTTAAAATGAAAAAGACCCGGGTTCAAATTGTGTCCTTACTAGAAGAAACTGCTAGTGACCAAGAGAATATCCCTTAACATCTCTTAGCTTCAGTTTTGTCATCTGTAGGTACGTTTTACCTACCTTGTGGAGTGCTTTGCATAAAGTGCTATAAAAATGTCAGTTAGCATCACTATTATTATGGTTTCCTATCCCACTTCTTAAAACAATTAGATATAGCATTCCAGTATCCCCATTTCAAGTTTTTTAATCAATTTGGTTTCAAAAGACTAAAATATTTTCCCAGCCATATAAACCCTTGATGCATATAAATGCACATAAATGTATGTTGGTAATTAAAAACATATTGTATCTATACATCAAAGCAGCCTCAACAGCATTTTTACTGGGAAATATTGTTAGCAGATCTCATAAGTTACTGTACATACAGTTCAAGATAAAAACAAACTTGCATTACATTTTTAAAAATTTCCTAACTCAGACTTAAAAAAATTCAATTGGTTTTTCTCCAAACTGATAAGTGTACTATACAAATGAGAACGATATTAAGCTGCTGAATTGTCTTTTCAATATGCAATTCATTACTGTCTTATAGTTATAATGTACATTGGCAGTATAGAGAGAACCTTTTTAGTTCGTCCAGATTTCCAGATCCTAAGTCATGTTCAGAAAAAGCCCTTGGTTAGAAAAGACTGAGTAAAATGACTTTTAAAATTAAGATGCAAGATAAGTTTTCACTTTCCATAAAACTGCATTGTTTTAATCAAATTGTTTCCTTCTTAAAAAAAAAAATTAGCACTGCCAGATTTCACCCAGGCCAGTGAAAGACAACTCGAGTCTGAATTGGATCTTTGGTTATCAAATCCTAATTGCACTCAATTTTCTTGGATGTGAACGCCAGACAGTTCAGGTATGTGGGGGATACATGTGGCAAAGATTTAATCCATTTTAAAATGTGGTGGTCTGCACATGTCTGAAACATTTGTGCCCCCATGAAATACTGCAAAGCTGAACTGAGATGCCCTTCAAAATAGAGACTTGAGCTTGTTCCTTTTCATCCTTTAACAGCCCTCACAAGCCAAGGATGAAGAGTCTAGTTACCTTTCGCATCTGTGCCAACAATCCTTCAAACTCCTTCAGGTTCAGTGTGGTACCACTATATGCTGTGCAGCTGTTTGCCGCTTTCCCCAGCCAGTAAATGGTAACTAATACCTAAGGGGAAAAAAAGGAGGCATAAGTACAGAACCCCTTTGTAAGATTATTTTTCAACTTACTAAAGAATCTATACTCAGCACTAACAGGAAGGCAGAAGATGGAGAATGTCTGATATTGATTTATAAAACGCTCACCATCCATGAGGTACCCATTAAATGTAAAATTCATTTTAATAAGAACCTAATGCTTTGTCAATCCACGCAAACAAGGTTCAGTAGTTAGCACTAGACTAAGGGGTTTTAGGGAAAGTTTAGTCAAGGGAAAGGGTTCTGAAAGAAAGAACTAGAAAATCCTACAACATTATTTTCAAAGAGTGAAAGTGTTTCAAAAATAAACAAGCAAAATTTCAGCAATTGCTTGGAATATTCATTGACACAGAGCAATCTGCCAGTAACTTTAAAGAAACACAGTGGGTTGTTTTAAGGCCAAAATGTAGTCTCTTAGTTCTTCAAAGGGGTTTTGGCCATGTATTACCAACGGGAAGAACAACACGTGTAGGAATGAAATTAGATTATGAGTCACCAGCGTGCCTACCATGAAATGGCATTTGAGTAAAGATGGGGGAAAAACCATCAACAATAATGCTACAACTGTAAGCCAGGAATGTAATGAGTGATAGAATCAGAAGAGTCTCGGGGTTTGATTTGAATCGACAATTAAATTACATTTACTCTGAAACTCAGTGACTTGAACCTTGCTGATGCTGATGCTGCTACCAATTAACATCTCAACAGTTTGTTAATATTTTATGTTCAATTCAATGTCGTGAAGCTGTGATCCCAAGTTAGTGTGGTTTCTCTATCCCTCAAAATAAAATTATCGGGGAAAAAAAAAACATACATCAAGGTGCATTCCCCAAATCAAGGCCACAAAGGCTTCAGATGAGGCTTAGAAGAGAACTGTTCAGGTCTAAAAAATCTCAGTGGAGGCAAGGTTGCTACTTCATTTCCATCTTCTGCACTGTTTTTATTAACAAAATTAGTGAGATTTCTAAATATTTATTGGAGTTAGTGCTCATTCTGTCTTGCCTCCCTTCATTAACCAGATCTGAATATATACTGGAGAACACAGCGTTTACACATGGTTTCAAATGGCAATAAGCCCAAAATATGACATTTGTATCATGGCTTCAATTAAATTTTGATTTCATACTTCTGCAGGAAAAATATCCTTCATGATTCTCCCAAAACACCCATTTTGATGCAAGTCTTGGAGCTTGAATACATTTAGTAAGCAAATTTCCAGAGAATAAAATCCTCCAAATGTCAGTACGTTAACCAGGGCCATAAAGTAACTCTAAAGCATGCTAAGTGTATTAGGTGATTTAGAAAATCATAATGGCAGACACAAAGGCATTAAAAGACGGGCATCTTAAATCTATGGACTTTTTTGTTCACAACTGAAACTTTGCTTGGAAGAATGGCATACACCTCCTTGAAAATTTCAGAATGAGGAAGAGGCAGAATGGGAAAAGGGGATGTCAGTCAAGTTTATGAGCTGATGGGATGAAAAAACAAACTCCAAAGTTGCCACTATACCAGTAACCAAGAGAATCCAGACACTCTCTGCCAATATTATAAGCATTAGACCATTTCTGATATTCTCCAATCTAAAATTTAAAATGGAACTGATTTAAGCTATTTGCTTTTTATAAATGAAACCCAAATGGAAAATGTTGGTTTGGAACTGAAGCTTGCTCCATATGACCCTACAATTACAAAGTAATTTCATGTTCATTGTTTCTTTTTTGTCTTTGGAAAACACCAATGAACACTTGAAAGGCCCATGGAAAAGCGTTAAGTCTGAAAAAAATATAGACTATCTACAATTGTTGCCACTTTAGATTATTCCACTGTTAAAACAATTTGCCCACACATCTTAATTTAATAATCTCACCTGTGCCTACCAACCTGGTTGAGAGACTGTGTAATGCAACTATTACCACATGTCACTTGGTCTCTAAGTAACCCAACCACTAACTGGAGATAAGCTTTCATTTCTTTCTAAATTTGGTATTTTTATAATTATAAAGAAACCCTAAAATTCTGCTATTTCTGTTCCCATTAATGTCATTAATGATTCCATCAATGTAATACGTAATTTTATTCTGAGAATTTTTAGGTAAATGAAGGTGCCGTCTCATAAACTGAATTTATAGCTTTGATCATGAACAAAACCAGAAGTACACAATAAAACAGATCTATATATGCAGGCACAAAGTAAAATTGAAACTTACATTTTTCAGCTTTCTGCTACAGTCAATGCTCCTATTACACAAGCAAAGGAGAAGAAAAGCAATTAGAAAAGCAAATTCCTCATAGGGGTATAACTCATGTGACTTTCCTCCAAAAACACAAAATATTTTTGGAAGTTAACAAGTACAAAGTAACTAGAAGTAAAGCATCTATATGTTAAGGATTTCAAAAATAGAACAAAGATAAAGTGCAGAGTTTAGACTTCATGAAGGAAAGGCATGACTGTAGCACTTTAGTGAAAGAGCAAGATGAAGGTAGGGACAGGACTTGTAATTTCATTGGTATAGGAACTCCCCAGTGAAAAAGCTCTTTCTACAAGTCTGCTTCCTCTACAACTTAGGAGCTGTAGAGTGTTGACTTGAGCTGTGAGAGGTTAAGTGACTTGGACATGGTCACACTTTCAGTATGTATCAAACCTGGGACTTGAACTCCAGTCTTCTTGGCTTCAAGCTTACCTCTCTTTCATTATCCCATACTCTTTAATCTTTAATCTAACTTTCTCTAAAATTAAATTCTATTTAGTGGTTGTAACATGGAAGAACAATTAAGATTCATAAATTTTAAATTCATAAATACATAAATGTATTTTACACTTATTTTCTCAAAAACTATAGGTTTGATCAAAACAATTAGTAAGGGAGAATGTAGGTATATTTCATCAGTCTTGCATTTCACTCTAGGGAACTCAGTCAATACTTTCATTCACTTATCCTCTTATAAGCACAAAAAATCTTATTTAAATCATGATAGGTTTGATAATAGATATTTAAGAAGCAATATAATTAATGATGTTATTTAACCTGTGAACATCAGCAAATGTTGGAGTCTTAACTACAATATTGTGCATGACATGTGCATGAACTCAAGAAGGCTTCCAAAATTAAACAAAAGTATGTAAAGATAGTTATGTAGGATTATTTTATGGTAGATTTATATGTTTATGTGAAAATTCAAAACACTCAGGTAAAAGCATCCATTAGAAAGCTTCTATCATTCAAACATAATGGATTTTAATATCCTTTTTATGTAAAATTAATTAAAAACTGGGGACCTAAAAGGGGAAGGGAAGATAATTTGCATTTATATACCACCTACTATGTGCCAGACACTGTGCTAAGCACTTAAATATAGAACATTTTCACTTAACTATACAGAATAATTACAGAACAAAGTGAAAATGTTACTAAAATAATACAAATTAATAGTTGGAGAAAATCTCACAATACTCTTTCCCAAAATCATTATTTTGCTTTCTTGGAATGATATTTATTAATACACCTTTCTAAACTTTGATGCCTCATCCCAATTGCCTTTCATACATGCCAAATTACATGAAATTAGAAATAGTGAAAAGGTATTTCCACCAAATCCCTGGCACTGTCAAATGCTTCAACACACATGAAATGGTACTGAAGAAGGTACATGACCATACATGCCTTGCTGCTATCAGGACCAATGGACTTTTCCTTCTGATTTCTAGTTGAAATCTCCACTACTGTATGTACTTTGAACAGCAGAAGCTCTTAAAGAGGCTTCATCGTTCCTTACTTCACTGACTCATAATTTTTGGTACTATCCATTACTTAAAAACTAAATTTTTGTATCAGAAAAAAATTCAGCAGTTGCTCATTAAGATTAGTTACCATACATCATAGATTATATCATGAAATAATGTAAATAACAAATTATTCTTTTATGTATTCACCAACTCTTCTGATCTGAGAGAATAAAAAAATAACTAGAGAACATGCTGTTATGGCTTCAATCTAGCACTGCAATAATAACTTCATAATGTCCCCTTGTATAGTGTATTTTGGGGCTAAATGATAACAAATAAAACCAACACCCTTGATGAAGGGCTTTGAGGACAGGAAATTGACTCTTCTCCATACCTGAACCGCAGAAACAAAAAGAAGAACATTTCTACAAGTAATGTAGCATTGCAATCTTTATATTAAAATGATTACATTCAAACCATGCTAAAGAAAAGGGAGAGACTTAAGGGAAGATGATGGACTATTAGGTTCCCAAACTTATTTGGCCTACCACCCCCTTTTCAAAAAAAAAATTACTCAGTATCCCCCGGAAATCTACTTTTTTTTTTAGCCCTTTAACAGTTTTTTAAAAATTAGTGTCATTTCAAAAAAAAAAACCATATATTTTAAATGATACATCCTAAATTTAAAAATTTATTGTAAATTTGTGCTTTTTCCCTGTATTGAAATTTTGATGACACAATATTGTATCATGCAGAGATCTAGCATCATATTATAAACAAGTCATTAGATGTACATATTCCGGCTGATACATAATGGACTTCCTGACAATGCGTGACATGCTCACCTGCCAGCACTTGCCTGTTAAGACCTTTTGGCAGACTTGACCACTGATTGGTTATAACTTGTATTTTGTGTGTTTGTTTGGAAAATAATGTAATCACTACAACTTTAACTCTATTACATAATAGATGAAAAATGTATAAACAGTTTTTCAAAATTTTCTTATCTTCTCTTCTTTCCCTATGCTTCTACCACCCCCTTATTTTTATTCAACGCCCTCCAACTGCACCCGAGGCTACTACCACCTCCCTGGATCATTCCAGTGTCTCCTGGGGATGGTATGGCCCACTTTGGGAACATATGGACTAATACCTATTTGACTACCACTATCAAGATGGAGAAAAGGAAATCGAAAAGGGAAAAGCATGAGGAAAACAAAAGTCAAAGACCGGGAAAAGGGGGGAAACGAGAGAACTGAATGACAGGAAAGAAAAGGAGGGAAAGAGACTAAAATAGAAGGAAGGAGAACCAGAGAGAAAAGGAGAAAAATGAGTAGGAAGAGAGGGAGAAAAGAAGAATGGGGGGAGGGTGGGAAGAGGGGAGAAATAAGAAGACAGACATCAATGATGAGGTAATTGTATCCACATAATTGAAACATACTGGCTCTTGTCCTTGGATCCTCCCCCTCCCTCAACCCTCTCTTTTTCCCATCCTCCCCCCCCTTCTTTCCTTCACCTTTTATAACTGTAGTACTACTATAATTACCATAAATTCCTTTGCAATCTGAATTTTAGTTTCCTGAATCTGAACACTGCCAGTTGTAAGGCAGGGCCTAGAAACATCTATCTTTTCTAAAGTTCTAAAATGATTACAGATTTTAGAATTCCCCTAGAACTAGACTTGCTAAAATCCTGTGTAGATGACATCAAGGCCATAATTTTACAAAGGGATGGTCACTTCTGGCTTTAGAATTTTGTGCACCTAAGTGAGGTATGCTTTCTCTGGTTCGCCAGATGAAAATGTGTGTAACATTTCTGTCAAGTCACTAAATGACCATTACTCCTGGCCACCTGACTTTTAGGTTCAACAAAAAACACCTAGCACAATTCAATATGGGGGCTAGCCTGTCTTTTCCCTGAAGCAATGAAAGCAATTGGTTATGGAGATTTGTGGGTCCCCCCCTTTAAATAATGCAGTCAGCAGCTCTTCTACATCTTATGTAGACAGTTTTGGGGGAGCTAGATGGCTCATTGGATAAAGCACTGGGCCTGGAGTTAGGAAGACCTGAGTTCAAATTCAGCCTCAGACACTCCCTAGCGGTGTGATCCTGGGCAAGTCATTTAATCTGTTTGCCTTAATTACTGGAGAAGGAAATGGCAAACCACTCCAGTGTCTTTGCAAAGAAAGTCACATATATGGGGTCATGAAGACTCAGACACGACTGAATAACAATGACACGAGGAATGGTGCCTCTCCCCCTCAAAAAATTCATCATGAGTTAGACACTGTTCTGGTGATAAGCCTTTCCAGACTTAACTAGACCATTCCTCAGATAACCCCAAGCTAGTCTCTATCCTCTACCCACAAAATCAAAGACTTTCCAATTTAACAGTTGTTCAGAAAATATGATCACCTGCACACGACAATAGGAAGCAGAACGGACTTTTCCACTCCACTTTTAAATTTACCATGAAGATCTCACAAAATACTTCTTTTTCATCCTGATCATAAGCTCCCTCTTTCATTAGAAATTAGTAAGCCTTTTCATTTAACTAACACCATGTTGCAGGAACATTTTGGTCCCAATGATTACTGGATTAGTCATGTTGCATTGATGCTGTTAGCGGTGGGCTCAGTAAAGGATCCACCTTCAGAAAACTGAAGAGCTGACAGAGGAAATGGAGAGATTTCTCCATAATCAATTGCTTTCATTGCTCAATCTGGTGTAGCTTTGTTTACTTGTCTTGCAGCTCTGAACAGCCTATTCAAAAGATAAAAATCGTAGCTCCTAAATGTTTCTTCAAATTGGTTTTAGCCCACAATAGATTTTGTACAAATGTTTACGTTCTTCCCTCCTCAGAACCTTTTTTACTCTAAAAATCGGGACTTCGTGAACAGTATCTTGCATCTGAAAGAACTGGTTTATCAAAAAGTATACAGGAAAGAAACTTGGTGTAAATGTTGCTCTGAAACTGATTTTTATCATCACTGTTACATGACTGTCTAATCAATCCTCTTAGTACATGCTCACCTCCCCCAAAACACAAAAGATATATAACTTGCTCTATATATGAATGTAGATTATTACTTACTTGACTGCTACTCTATTTGAAGTGTCCTGGAGATCACCTGGGTCAAATAGTTGAGATTCTTTAAGCCCGAGCTCTTTGCAGCCTCTTAAGAATAAGATGATATTGTCCTGAAAGAAGGCAAAGAAATTCAGTTCTTCTTCATCTAAGAATATCTTGGCAAACTAGTCTCTTCTCTTTAATAGAGACTCTAGTCTTTCATATTCAGCTCAACTTGAGCTGAACTCAACTCATATTACACAATAAAATAACACTACACAGCCGAGTTAAGTTCATTATGTTTTGTTTACCGTGGAACAATTGAAATTAAGGCACATTCACATATCAAGTTACATGCTCTTGCCTTATGTGGTTAAATTTTCCTCTGTGTATGTCTTTTCTCCCAGACTAGATAATAAGCTCACTGAGGGCAAGTACTTGTGATTTAAGCCCTATGACAGTAGGTAGTTTGGGTGATTGTGACTCATGCAGCATCCTGGAGACTGGGGGAGTTCCTGTGAAGGCACAAAAGAACCTCATCCACATCTCTGGCTTAACTAGACCCTTCAGGAAATTTGAAGAATACAAATGGCAGAAATGGAACAGAGGTACAGAGACCTGGAAAGGAAACAAGAGAGTTGGAGAGTGGAGGAAAGGTAGAAACAAAAAGGAAAACAAAAGCTAGGAGCTACAGTAGCAACATAAACAGGGCAACTGGGCAAGAGCTAAAAGTCTAGCTTCAGAGAAGTAGCCCAAATTATTTGTTTTTATACTTAAAAGGGTCACTCTTAAGCATTCTGGATGTGTGATGTCATACTGAGTAGATCTCATGGCTTAATCCCCTCTTTCACTCACTGCTCCTCAAACAATCAAACAATTCTGGCTTTGGATCATTTTTTATAATAAACTTCAGCCAGATTTAATCTTATCATATTTTATTCAACTCTTAAGCAGAATATTCCCCATGGAAAGATGAACTTCCACCAAAATAGCTTACAAAATATTTAAAATTCCAAAATGTCTTCTAATTCTTTTGCCTTAAAATTCTCAGCAATGATCATGAACCTTTTCCCAGTTCTGAGAGAACATTTTTATTCCAAGAAATAACCTAAGTCATAGTACTCAACCCAGATTAGTTTCACATGTATTATGTTTTCAAAGCACGAAGAAATATGAAATGTTAAGTCAAAAACAATTTCTAAACCTCATCAGTTTCTCTTATCAATCAAAGCAATTGCTTTTAATTGAGGAAATTCTCTCCAATCTCTCTGTATTTTCTACTCCCACCCCTGTAGATCACTAAGTTTTAAAACTTTCTTGGTCATTTTTTCCCCTTCTTAACACAGTTCTGGGGAAGTAGAATGGCAAAAGGCATTTGTTATGACCTATGATGTAAAATTAGCTTTCTGTTAAAACAAAGTGCTATATTGGGCCAGGAACCTCTATTGTCTAATGACAAGCCTTGCTGAGTTCAGAGGGACTCATCATCAGGTTGGTGGCAGGGCGATGAATGCTGTGGTCATAAAACTCTCCAGGATCATCGATTAAACTAAAAAGTTTAAACTAAAAACATCTGTTTGAGTGGAGGAAGTATCCCACTGACCAAATCAGAGATGCCTGAAGCAGGTTCTACTGAATGCCATTTCAAATATTAAATCTATCCTTTCTCCTCACAAAATAATTTAAATAAAATAAATAAATATATAGACCCATTGGTGAAGGAACTCAATAGAGCTCATATATCCCCCCTCTACCCTACTTCATTTCCATATCTGCAATAGAAAACATTTTCACTACCCACAACCATTACAAAATACTCCCACCCGTTTCCCCAATTATCCAAAGATAGTGCCCCATCATCTCACTCACTATCCTCACAGTAACAATAAAACAAATAGCCCAGTCATCTGGGGCTCCTGCTTCTTCCCTTCTCATAATAGAGGCAGCAATTCTACTACAAATGGTACTACATATCCTTCTTTTACTCAAATTCTTTCTAACCATTAGAAGTAATCACAGAAAGAGGCAGGGGCAAAGCCAAGGTGGCAGAGAAAAGGCAGCAACTCACCCAAGCTCTCCTCAAAACCTCTCTGAATACCTTTAAATAATGTCATAAAGCAATTCCTGGAGCAATTCCTGGAGTAGAACCCACAAAAGGACAGGGTGAAATAATTTTCCAGCCAAAGACAACTTAGAAGTTCAGCAGGAAAGGTCTGTCCTACCTGGGTGAAAATGGAGCACAGTACAGCACAGGCTGTGCCAGCAGAGAGCCAGGCCTAACAAAAAAGAAGAAGGCCTTGGGAGCCACTAAATCAATCGTGATAGTGGCTGCTTCCAGCTCTCAGCCCACAGACAGTAAGGGAGTTGAAAAACTGGTCAGAGGGAGATCTCTTTGCTGGCCCTGGGGGCAGCACTGTTCCTTTGCCCATGCTCAGATCTGGGTCACAGTCCTAGGTGGCAGTCCCAGGGCACAGAAAGGCACTAGCTAATCAGAGCTTGTGGCCACAGTGGAGTAGGGACCTTCATCACAGTTCCAGGGCAGAAAAGAGTGCTTGTGGTTGCTCACAGACCAGAACATAAACCAGGAGAATAGTAAACACACTTCTCCTTAGGCCACGCCACTTTGGAAGAACTGAAAACTTACAGGTACCTAGAAGTATCTCTGAAAACAGCGGCACAAAACCCCTGAAGCTTGGGACAGTGTGCCCTGCACCCTAGAAGCAGAGCCCTACTTTAACAAAGAGTTAAAAGTCAAGAAATAGGCTGGGGAAAATGAGCAAATGAGATAAAAAAAATTCTGACCTTGAAAGTTACTATGGTGACAAGGAAGATCAAAACATACACTCAGAAAAAGATAACAAAGTCAAAGCTCGTACTCCCAAAGCCACCAAGAAAAATTTGAATTGGTCTCAGGCCATGGAAGAGCTCAAAAAGAATTTGGAGAATCAAGTAAGAGAGGTAGAGGAAAAACTGGGAAAAGAAATGAGAGTGATGTAAGAAAATAATGAAAAACAAGTCGAAAGCTTGGCAAAGGAGACACACACACACACACACACACACAAAAATACTGAAGAAAATAACACCTTAAAAAACAAACTAGGCTAAATGGTAAAAGAGGTCCAAAAAGCCAATTAGGAAAAGAATGCCTTAAAAAGCAGAACTGGCCAAATAGAAAAAGAGGCACAAAAATTCACTGAGGAAAAAAAATTCCTTAAGAAGTACAATTGGCCAAATAGAAAAAGAGGTATAAAAGCTCACTTAAGGAAATAATTCCTGAAAAATTAGAATTGAACAAATGGAAGCTAATGAATTTGAGAAATCAAGAAACAATAAAACAAAACCAAAAGAATGAAAAAATAGAAGACAATGTGAAATATTTCATTAGAAAAACAATTGACCTGGAGAATAGATACAGGAGAAATCATTTAAAAATTATTGTACTACCTGAAAGCCATGATCAAAAAAAAAAGAGCCTAGACATCACCTTGCAAGAAATTATCAAGAAAAGCTGCCTGATATTCTAGAATCAGAGGGTAAAATAGAAATTGAAAGAGTCTACCAATCACTTCCTGAAAGAAATCCCAAAATGAAAAATGCCAGGAATATTATAGCCAAATTCCAGAGCTCCCAGGTCAAGGAGAAAATGTTACAAGCAGTCCTAAGCAGATGTGAGATGAATATGAAGGGATGATATCTAAAAAAATAAAATTAAATGGTGAGAGAGCAATGTACTAGGAGAAAGGGAAAGGGAGGGGTAGAATGGGGCAAATCATCTCACACCAAAGAGGGAAGTGGACAGGAAGGGGGGAAGTGAGTAAGCTTTACTCTCATCAGAATTGGCTCAAAGAGGGAATAACATACACACTCAATTGGGTATAGAAATCTATCTTATCCCACAGGAAATCAGGAGGGGAAGGGCACAAGAGAAGGGTGGGGGATAATAAAGGGGAGAGTAGATTTGTGGAGGGGGTAGTCACAAGCAAAACACTTGAGAAGAGACAAGGGAAAAGGAAATAGAATAGAATAAATGAGGTGGGGGGGGTAAGACAGAGGGAAATACAATTAGCAATAGTAACTATGAAAAAAATTTTGAACCAAGTTTCTCTGATAAAGGCCTCATTTCTCAAACATAAAGAGAACTGAGTCAGATTTATAAAAATAAGATCCATTTCCCAACTGATAAATGTTCAGAAGATAAAGTTTTCAGATGAAGTAATCAAAGCTGTCTATAGCCATATGAAGAAATGCTCTACCTCACTACTGATTAGAGAAGTGCAAATTAAAACAACTCTGAGGTACTATGTCATACCTATTAGATTGGTTAATAGGACAGAAAAGGAAAATGACAAATGTTGGAGGGAAAATGAGACATTAAAGCATTGTTGGTGGAATTGTGAACTGATTCAACCACTCTGTAGAGCAATTTGGAACTATGCCCAAAGGGCTATAAAACCACACATACCCTTTGACATAGTAATACCACTACTAGGTCTGTATTCCAAAAGAGATTAAAAAAAAAACAAAAATGAAAAGGACTTGTATGTACAAAAATATTTATAGCAGCTCCTTTCTGGGGGCAAAGAATTGGAAATTGAAGGGATGCCCATCAACTGGGAAATGGCTAAACAAATTGTTGTATATGATTATGATGGAATACTATTGTGCTATAAGAAATGATGAGCAGGATGCTCTCGGAAAAACCTGGAAAGACTTACATGGGCTGATGCAAAGTGAATGTACTGTGTACAAAGTAACAGCAATACTATAAGATGATCACCTGCGAATGACTTAGCTATTCTCAACTATACAAGACAACTCTGAAGGACTTAGGATGGAAAATGCTGTCCATCCGCAGAGAAAGAACTGATGGTGTCTGAATACAAATCGAAGCATACTTTTTTTTTATTTTATTTTTCTTGAGTTTTGTCTTGTCTAAGTTTTCTTTCAAAACATGACTAATATGGAAATGTTTTACGTCACTACACATGTATAACATATATCAAACTGCCTGTCTACTCAGTGAGGAGGGATGGAGAGGGAGAAAAGGAGAGAATTTAAAAAACCAATGTACAAATTGTTTTCACATGTAGCTGGGGAAAAAAAAGGGCTAAATAATTTTTTTTAATAAAAGAAGCAATCGAGGTGCTAGTCAATAGTAAGCCAGTTAAGAGCCAATTCACCCTATATATCATCCATCAGCAAGTTTTATTAACAGGCACCTTCCAATTTGATATTAGATGACTGATGTCTGTTCATTATTATAATAGGAAATTTCTTGCTTTCTGAACTACCAAAAAAATTTAAAGTATATTCATTATAGTTTTACTGTTATTTATTTTATTGAATTCTAATTCTTTGAAAATTTGTACAATACTACTTGATACACACACGTTATCATGTATAAGCATATATGTGTGTGTGTATATAAAAGGCATATATTTACATATATTCTAGCTGTATAATATGCACTAAATGTAAAATATAAAATTAGATGGTGAGATGGATGAAAGGAGAGGAAAAACAATTTGCTTGTAGGGTGTTTTTGCTCCAATCAACAAACATTTTTAAAAACCATAGTAAGTTCCAGATACTGTGCTTGGAGCTAATAAATATCCAATATTTCTTGCCTTCAAAGACTTTGCATTCTACCAGTGGGAAATAAAATGTACACATATAAATAAAGCGAAATATTTACAAAGCATATACAAGACAATTTGGGGGAGGGGGAAAGGAAATAAAGCGACTAGTTGGCAAAGTGGGCCTAGAGTCAGGAAGACCTAAGTGCAGACCCAAGCTTAGACACTTAATGTATGACCCTGGGCAAGTCACTTAGCCTGTGTGCCTCAGTTTCCTTAACTATAAAATGAGGATAATTCCTCTTAGTGTTGTTGTGAGTAGCAGATGACATAAAATGTGTAAAGTGCTTAGCGCAGTGCCTGGCACATAGTACACACATACACAATACACAACAAATGCTTATTCCTTTCCTCTAACAGAATATCTAACAGAGTACTGTCATAATATATGATAGCACCAAGACGCTGTGACTGGGATTTTAGCCAAGGAACAGGTAAACATTTTGTAGATATTAAGAACCCATTTAAACACACTATGGGTACTTGTGTTAGAATGTAGACCAAGTCCTACTACTTCCCTTGAAAAATTTTCTTTCGGTGAAAGAAGTTACAGATAGAAAAGGACTTCTGACATTTCAATAATATTTTCCTAAGATAAGTTCAAGTAATTTTAATTTAAAATTTAAAAAAGTATTTTCCAATTGAGAAATGGTCAAAGGATATGAACAGGCAGTTTTTTTAGAGGAAGAAATTAAAGATATCTATAGTCATATGAAAAAATGTTCTAAATCACTCTTGATTAGAAAAATGCAGAACAAAACAACTCTTGAGGTGCCACATCACAACTGTCATATTGGCTAACATGACAAAAAAAGGAAAACTATAAATGCTGGAGAAGATGTGGGAAAATGGGAACACTAATGCATTGCTGATGGAGTTGTAAACTGACCCAACCATTCTGGAGAGCAATTTGGAACTATGCCCAAAGGGCTATAAAAATATGCATACCCTCTGACGCAGTGATATCATGTCTAGAGCTGTATCCCAAAGAGATCATACAAGTGGGAAATGCACAAATGTACAAAAATATTCATAGCAGCTTTTTATATAGTGGTGAAGAATTGGAAATTGAGGGGCCACCCATCAATTGGGAAATGACTGAACAAGTTGTGGTATATGAATGTAATGGAATACTACTGTGCTATAAGAAATGATGAGCAGGCAGACTTCAGAAAAACCTGGAAAGACTTTCATGAACTGATGCTGAGTGAGGGGAGCAGAACCAGGAGAACACTGTACACCGTTACAGCCACATTGTGTGATGACTAACTTTGAGAGACTTGGCTCTAGGTTCTAAGGTAACTCTAAAAGGCTCATGATAGACAACACTACCCACATCCAGAGAAAGAATTACAGAGTCAGAATGCAGATCAAAGCATACTATTTGCTCTCTTTTTCGTTTTGTTTTGTTTCTTCTTTCTCATGGTTCATTCCATTGGTTATAATTCTTCTTTACAACATGACTAATGTGAAAATATGTTTAATATGAATCTATATGTAGAGCCTATATCAGATTGCATGCTGTCTTGGGGAGGGGGGAGGAGAGGGAGGGAGAGAAAATTTAAAACTCAAAAGCTTGTGGAACTGAATGCTGTAAATTATTTTTTTAAAAGGATAAAACAGGTCCAGATTTAAGGGGAAAAAAAAACTAAAGCTCTTTTCCACATCCCCGGAAGAAAAAAAAATTTTAAAAGTAAACCTTTCAAAAACTGAAAGAAAAGCAGAATTGACCAGGCATGAGAAATCTCAATATGAAAATGAACATTCTCCATATAGACCCCTTCTTTCCCCAGTTTCCAGATTCCTTCTTTCTGTCCTCATATATCACACCAAAGACTCTGAAACTGACAAAATGAAATGGCAACCATGCAAGCAAATATATTACTAAAAAGACAGCACCTTCAAAAGAACACAAAAGAAGCACATTTGATTTGTTTTTGTATTTTGCACCCAGTTTTTTTGGGGGGAGGGAGGGAAGTTCTTTAAAGGCTTTATTGACATATCACCTAGTGAAATGCCTTGCATTTGTAAATGTTTAATATTTAAATGTTCATTGAATTGATTTGAACATAACTGAACATAATTTCCAGTATATTTAGAGCAGTTCTGATTAGGTTGAATAAATCCTTTTCAGAGCTTACTGCCCAAAATAAGGGGCAAAAGGAGATGAGAAAAGATACTATCTAGGAATTACTTAGGATCCTAATCAAGACACTCACCGTGATCACAACAGACTCCCTTAGAAATTCCCTAACTCCATGCTTGTCTAGACTCCTGAGAAAGGTCTGCATATACTTCTTCTACATGCCGCCATCCTGGACAAGCACTCACCCTAATGGCATGGTATTTATTCACTGCGTGAACAGTGGGCACAAAGGCACTGTGTTGCCAGCCAGCCTGAACAATCTGAGCTGGAAGGTTGAAATTGCTGTAGGTCTCCTTCCAGCTCCTTGATGCAATTTAATGACTCTGGACAACTGCCAAGTTCCAACCAGGAGGGAAGCCAGGAGAAAGAGCCACCCAGCCAACAGTTAAGCATTGGGCAAAGCCAGCAGTGACCAGGAAAGGCAAAAACTTTCATTACATGAAATGCATCCTGTAAATTCCATCTGGCTTGCTCTTCACACTGAAATTTTTCCACATCTATAATTCCAACCAAAATACATCATACTGTCTAAATTTTGAATGAGAGTAGGTAGGGAGACACTGGTTTACTACTATTTTCTTTACTGAAAAGTAGTATTTCAGCTCTAGTAAAAGTTCAGCAACAGTTTATGATGCTTTAAATGAGCTTAAAGTTATTTTTAAAAAGTCTGTTCTTCAACTTAGATGGGCCATAGTTTTAAATTTATCTGATGAAAAAACAACCACTCTAAGACAGATTACAGGATATATGATGGATGTAACACTTGGCTCATTAGCTATGGAAAAGTTCTTACCATCTCTTGGCTAATTAGACGGTACTATAAATTTACTCTCTATTCAATCAGAAGTACTTTCAGGAGGAAATTCCATTCTCTGTCTAGAATGCTCAGGGCTGGAACTCAAGAACCTGTGAATTCCCAGACTTTCGGTCACTTAAGAAGCAACAGCCAAGGCTGGCACTGCCCAGGAAATCTCCCTTCTTGGTATATGCTAGATATATATGGTATACATGTACATATACATATGTGTGTGTGTGGCTATATTCTGGATGTAAAATTTGTCCCTCCTCTACTTAGTAGGGTGGATTTCAGAATCACTGTCCATGAAGAATACATACAAGTCTATCAGTGCCCCTGTAGTTCTCTCGTGGCTAGGAAAGCCAGCTCGCTCTCTCTCTCTCTCTCTCTCTCTCTCTCTCTCTCTCTCTCTCTCTCTCTCCCCTTCTCTTCTCTGATCTGCACTCAGCACCAGTAGGCAAGCTCAGATTATGTTCCTGCCTCCAAAATAATACGGTCATCCCCTAGTTCTTGGAGAAAAGACACAGAAGAGCCTCCAACCCTTACTCCTCTTTGCAGTACACAGTCTTCTGTCTTCTCTATAGTGAAAATGCAAACACTTAAGGCTATTTGAATTATGTTTATCTGCATACATAAGTGTGTTCTCTCCAAATAACTTATAAACTCCTAGAGGGCAGGGACTATGTCTTGAGATTTTTCATATTCTTATAAGATGTCTAGCATAAGATCTTGCATATGATTTTGAATATTGGTAGCAGATCCTATTTCTAGTAGAACAGTTCTATCAAAAAATTACTTCTTCCTTCCACTGATTGATGAGCAGCTGGCTACTGATTCCACTTCTAGGGTTCTTATATGCGCTTTTAAATAGACCTTTTACCTCCATTTTTCAGGCTCTTCCCTTTGATCCCCCCTAGTAGAGATCCTGCCTTTCAATAGGTTTAAACAGGTTTGGGGGAGATATTATTTAATACTCCTTTAAATAATGCTACTAGGCAGAGGAAGAAAGATGAGCCAACATGCAGTATAAAAATCATTAAATTTCTGCAAAAATCCCATCTTTTATTTGATTAACAAACTGTTGTCCATATGTATATACCGTGACTTTCTCACATTACGCTCTGTTGAGTGTTTTTTTTAATCTGATATAAATATACTCCCCTAACAGAAATTCACTTAGCATTCGAAACTTAAGAAATTAATTAAAGTATAATTCTGTTACTATTTTGTTCCTACCATGTTGTCCTGGACTTGAGATTTCCTTACTGAAGGGTGTGCTACAGCTAAACTCAGAAAACTGGCTAATGTCTTTTTCTAGGGTGAAAAACATTTCACTGTGCTAAATGCCTTTCATAAGGCCACCAACAGGCAAAGAATTGGAAAATGAGGGGATGCCTATCAATTAGGAAGTGACTAAACAAGTTACGGTATATGAATGTGATGGAATACTATTATGCTGTAATGAGGGAGGGGTCCATTTTAGGAAAAACTTGGGAAGACCTGTGTGAACTGAGCAGAACCAGAACAATTTATATAATTATAACTATATCATAAAGACAAACAACTTTGAAAGACTTAGGAATTCTGATCAACATAATGACCAGCTACAATTCCATAGGACTTTTAGTAAAGCATGCTATCCACCTTCAGATAGACTCAGAATATAGACTGAAAAACGTATTTTTTTGAACATGGCTAATGGGGAATTCATTTTCCTTGACTATATGTATATATTTGTAATAGGTTTTGTTTTTTCTTATTTTCTCAGGAGGCAAAGGAGGGTGCAGGGGGAAAAAGTTTGGAACTGAAAATAAAATTGAATTTTTTAAAAAAAAAAAAGGCCACCAACAATGAGGTGAACAGTAAATAAACTGTTAGCTGTGGAACTAGTCACTTTAAGTGGGACTTAGCATTTTTTTGATATTATCTGATTACCCAAGAAATTGTGGCTGCTAAGTATTTCATCCCTAACTTTGTACATTGCTTTCTCTTCCCATTTAAATCCACGAAAGCCAGTGGTGGAGCTCTTATTTGCTAGAAAAGATGGGTAGAAAGAAGGCAGTATGAAACTGTTAATGCTACCACGTTAGGGAAAACAGACACTAATCAGGACAAAACTCTTGACTTTGTGGTAGTGCTGTGCTACTATGATCTTGACAATTTCACTTTCAGTTCTTAAATTCTGGAATATTTGAAATAAATCATATTATTATTAATAATGTTAAAGCATAATTATCAATAGTAACTAGATTTATAGTTCTCCCATTCAATGTAAATTTAAAAGATTTTTCTCCTTGACTGATTTTAGTACACACTTGGTTAAAATATTTCCAGTACAATGTAACTCTAATTTTACAATGGAAATCAAATGTAAAATAAGATTTACCTAGAAATTGATACTCTAGAAAAATCAGCTAGAAGTAATTGCCATGTTCAGTTAAATAATCTATTATCTGACATTTGAAACAATCTTACTATTTATAAAATGATCTTTGTGCAAACTCTGTAGTTGAACCATTAAAATGTGGTTTATGGTTCAAAATATACTCAAACAAGATAGGTGCAATCATCAAACTTCTCTTGCAACCCCAATCCCAAACTGACAATCTTTCTGAATAGCCTTCAACCAGTTTATTACAGGGGAGATGTCAATTCATAAGACATGACAACTTAGTGTGAACCAAACATTCACTGCAGGCCAATCATCTCCCTACAATTTACTAGACAGATGGGGCTTGGCCCATCTCCACTTCTTTCATCCTTACAATATGAATAAGTTTTCACACTTGTCTTTATAGTTCTGCAAGTCAAGACTACAGTTTAGTAGTTAGGAGTGACCTCAGAACAAAGTATCACATGGTGTAGGTCAGACATATGGATGACATTAGACAAAGAAACAGGTTTGTAGAGTGGCCAACTTGGTGTGCGAAGTAGGAGCTATATTGATAGATCAAAATAACCATTACCCTATCACGTTTGCAGGTCATAACCTTCCTACTGGAAGGCTAAACAGTCACCAAGGACGGAAATACCACAAATTAAAACCCAAAGGCAACCTTTGTACTGGGTGACTTATACTCACTGCCTGAAGTAATTTTGGTAGTCAAAATTTACAGCTTGAGAAAAAATTTACTTGATGGCTTCAGAACCAAGGAGGGAAAAAACCTGGCAAAACATCAATTCCACCCGACCCCCCAAACTTATCAGGACTCCAACCTAATTTTGAGCTTCTCCTTTATAATGGCAATTCTCTCTATAATTAAAAAATATGTAGGGAAAAGACTCTTTGTAATTATACACAAATGAAAAGTGCAGGTCATATTCAAGAAACACAAAAATAAAGAAGAGATCAGAATACATTTTCTACACCTACTTTACAAGTGTACAACCGGCCTAATTTAAAAATTAAACTACTGGATGGGGGCTCTAACATCCTGAAGAGTACCTCCTATGTAGACAGCATCCAAAATAAGCCAAGCAGTCCAATGCTGAAGTTAATCTAATATAATCTAAATGTGAACAATTTAAATGAATGAAATTATTGGGGGTGGGGGGTGAGAAGAGGCAATGTGTCTACAGATAGAGCTCTCTCATTAAGTCAGATTGGAGAAAAATGAGCAGAAATATGAGAGGAAATAGGTGATCTACAGTGAGCACAAAAGATTCAGTTGAACCTGTAAGAATAGTGCCAGGAGGACCAGGAATGAGCCTCCAAGAATGAGCTGAGGCTTTAAAGAAACTGCTAAAGATACAGAAAGGGCTTGCAGAACTAAAAACAAAAAAGAAAAAATGTCTTTGCTGGGAGAAAACCGTACAGTAACAGAGGACAGAGAGAAGATGGAACTACTCAGTTTCTATTTTGCTTTTATCTTTCCCATTAAGAAAAATGTTCAAACTGGAGAGGGTAGAACGAGTATAATGGAGAGAACTGAAAACCCATACAGGGGAAATGAAAGTAAGTGAACACCTAACAGTTTAACATTAGTTTTTGTCTATGGTCCTGGACAAACCGAATACCAAGGTATGAAACAACTCGTAAATGTAGCCAGTAAATGTGAGAAATCTATGGAAGCAGAAGAATGCTGAGCAGTGTCATTAACACTGGAACAGCCAAATGATTAATTTTCAAATTGGAGGAAAAAAAGATTTTACAAGTAAGCTTAAACACTGAACTTTGTATGCAAAAATAAGGTAGATTGTAAGCAGATAATATTGTGAGAATTTAGAAAGAGAAGCAGGAGCTGCTTAAGTGTTATGGACTCACTGCAATCTATATAAAAGTAATAACTTATTTTGGTATAGGGTTTCCAGACTAAATGATTTGGGGAATTATGCTTCTTAATTGCAACCTTTCTTGACATCCTTGAACACAAAATTGAGAAAAGTAGATGGGATTCATAGCTAGTTGAAGAAAAATGCCCAAAGAGTGCTATAATTAGTGCCAACTTGGGATATGTGTCTGGTGGGGGAGAGAGAGGGGTAAGAGGGTAGAGGGTGTTGGGAATCTCCTTTTGACATCCTTGTTGTTGTGCCATTCAACGTTTCTATTAGCAATTTAGATTAAGATATAGAATCTATGCCCAATATAAAAACTTGCAGGGATACTCAATACGCTGAAAAAAAACCCAAAAACAACATGGTTCAAAAGGTCTTGAGATGGTGCAGGAAAATAAAACATGAAATGTGATTAGAATAAACATAAAGTCCTTCATTTATATTATTTTCTTAAAATAGATTGAAATTAGATTGAGATTCTTAAAAAAATAGAAAATAGATTGAGATTCTTAAAAAAGATTGAAAAGATGCTGGATTAGCTTAACAGGAACTTACTTTAAAAGAAAGACCCAAGGATTTTAGTTGACCACAAATTGATTATGAGCTCACAGTATGACATGATTGTTCTTTTAGACTTGAGTTATTCCTGGCTACATTAACAGAAGCATAATTTCCAGAACAAGGGAGATACAGTCCTCACTGTGCATTCTGTGCTGATCAGATCACATCTAAAAGGTTGTGTTCTAGGCCTTACAAATGTTATTTCATTTGATCTTCACAACAACCCTGGGAGGCAGGTGCTATTATTATCCACATTTTACATATGAGGAAACAGGCAAACTAGTCACTTGCCCCCACCCCCAATAATTTCATTCATTTAAATTGCCCAAGGTCAGCTAGTTGGTGTCCTGAGGCTGGATTTGAACTCAGGTTGTTCTGACTCCAGGTTCCCAATCTATCCACTGCACTACCTAGCTTCCCCATTTATCAGAATGGTAAAGACTCAGAAATAATGTCTCACAAGGAAAAGTTGAAGAACAAAGAAATTATGGAGAAGAGAGGAGTTGGTAGCAAAAGAATATACAGGGTAAGTTACAGTCAAATTTCTGAAGAAGTGTTATGTGAAAGAGGGAATTCATTCATTTAATAAAACATTTATTAATTGCCTACTATGTGCCCAGAACTGTGCTAAGTGCTAAGGATATAAAAAAGAGGCAAAAGACAGTCCCTTTCTTCAAGGAACTTACATAAATTACTAATAATTAAAAAATTAATTAATATTTAAAATAATTAAAAGAGGAAAAGTACTAGAATGAAGAGGGGTTGGAAGGGGCTTCCTGTAGAAGGTTGGATTTTAGGGATTTAAAGGAAGTCAGTGGTTGGAGCAGAGAAGTGAGAGTATTCCAAGCAGAACTAGGACTAATGGATAGAAAACTCCAGGAAGGCTGATTCCAATTCAACATAGGGAACTCTTTTTCTAACAATAAGGAGTGAGCCAACGACAATGGAATACTGACTGCAAAATAATGAGTCTACGCATCACTAAAAGTGTTCAAGTCCCAAAACGGGCTTCAACAGGGTGTGGTAGAAGGCATTCCTGTACCAAAAATGAAACTGAACTAGCTCATAGCCATGCACCCTTCCACTTCTAAGATTCTAAGCTCAATTTTTTGATATGCTGAGTAATTCAAGAACAGAAAAATTAAGTTGTTATTCAAAGGAAATTAGAGTTACATCCAAATTCAAATTCTATTTTTAACTATGGCTATCAAAATCTTTAGTGTGGGAGACCATTACAAACCAATTACTAACAGTTTTCAATTCATCACATATTTCTTTAATATGAATTGAATGGCCCAAGAATAACATTCAAAACTGGTAGTTCACTTAACATTAATTTCCTTCTGGTTTTACGGCTTAATTCTGCCAGCAAAAATGGTAGAGAAACTAGGATTCTTTCCCAGGATCTTCTCGTCCTACCATCATGCAAGCCAATGAAATGGAACCAAATAATTTAACAGAAATACAGTTGAGATTCCCTGAATAAGGAATTTCCATTTCTCACCAGAGATTTTTTTTACTCACACTTTAAATTTTACTAAATCCTGCACTAGGGAGTTACTAATGAAAATGTTCATGGAAGATATATAATTCATGGAAGAATTTGGAAGAGTAGAGGCAAATGATTCACTCACTAAGCAAGAAAAGTAAGGGGAACTAAAATGATGAAGGGTATGAAAGGATTCTTAAGGAGAAACTATAAGATTACTTTTCAGTATGGGATGTGGCAGGATTTATTTCCCAAGCCTATAAAATCAGGAAGATCTTGGCCAAGGGAACAAATATTCATGAAATTTCAGAATTCTAGGATGAAGGAGGACCCCTTGAAACCTGAAAAAGGAAGATTTAAGACAAATAAAAGGAAATGTATGTGTAACCAGTGAATAATAAAAATATGTGTTTCCTACCCCAAGATGTTGTTCATGCCAAAAAAATGTTAAGTTCAAAAAGGGCTTAGATAAAATAATGATAGATTGCTAATGATATATTCAAAAGTTGGAGTTATCTAGCAAACAAATTTCCAAGGATGACATCATAATGGAAAATCCTTACACATCCTTCTCCCCAAACATCCACTAGCTAGAGCTCGATAAAATGGTTTCAAAGGTCAGTGGTTGAAAAGTCCTAGGATAGAACTGATAGAACTATGTAGTTTGAGGCTTACTAAAGGTAGCAATAGAGAGAAACAGAAAGAAGGAAGAAAATCAGAAAAAGACTATCCGGAAACATAAATATTGGGAAAATATTGTAGAAAACATTTCTTCCTGATGACGCGTACTTCACATACACACACACGTCTTGTACTTTACGTGTGGGACATAATTACATACTTCAGAAGGTAGATATTTTAGAATTACTTAAAAGAAAAAAAGATAATATCCTCAAGGCTACTTGGAAAATAGGTAAATCTAAAGGGAAAATATGCCACAGCTTGAGAAATGGTATAATTGTCTTTCACATCCTGTTTTAAATATTGTTGCAACTGTAGATATAGTATTCTCTTAAAACTCTGAAAATATGGCTATTTTGTTGACGGTGGTAGTTTCTTTTTTGTTTTTGTTTTTACCAGACTGAATTGCTTTGGGGTGGGGAACCTATGACCTCAAGGCCATATGTGGCCTTCTAGGTCCTCAGATGCAATCTTTTGACTCAGTCCAAGCTTTATAGAGCAAATCCTTTTATTAAGGAAATTTGTTTAATGAAGTTTGGATTCAGTCAAAGAGTGGCACCTTGAGGACTTAGAGGGCCACATGCAGCCTCGAGGGCTCAGGTTCCCCAACCCTGGACGTGCTTCTCTCCCTATAGGGAAAGGAAAGGACTAGACCTGTAATTTCATCAGTATAGGGGAACTTCCAGGTGAGGAAAGTCAGCTCTGAGCTACCTAGAGCAATGAGAGGTTAAGTGACTTACCTAGGTATTCCTGGCTTCAAGGCCAGGTCTCTACCCATAATGCCACATTTCTTCTTTTTCTTCAAAAGCAAGTTATTTATTCAATTAATTTTGTAATTTTCTCTCCTAAACTTAATGGCCACTTTCCAAACACACCTTTGCCTTCTAACAGAGATAACATATATTGCCCTAATCTTAGCACAAAAGGAGATAAACCTTCATAAATTAGGGACTGAAAAGTCTAAGTATTTACCAACTCTCTGCTGCTGGGATAGGTAAATGGCAATGTACAAATATTTGGCCACAGTGGTTCGTTTTTACCATATTTAGTTATATTATTTTCTCTGCTTTCCTTCTCTCAAAATTCTAGCCTTTAAAAGGGGCAGGGGAGGTGTAGGATATGTAAACATCTGAGTCCTAAACTGCCATGGCTAACAAATTTCATTAATCTCTGATATCATCACTTTATTTACTTAAGTGTAATGGCTCACCCATAGTTACAGAGGAACCAGTAGCAAAATAAACTGACACTGAGACCTAAGACACTCCTCGTTTCCTTCAGCAATTCCTGACTACATAGAGTGAAAGTCTCTGTTACAAAGTCTAAGTCTGTGCAAGAAAATGAAATAGAGGTGATCTGTGACTGAAAGATGATGGGCATATTTAGGATTTCCTCTTCTTTAAAGTTTGTGATTTGAAATGTAACCAACCAATTATGGGACAAAGAAAAGTGCATGCCATCTATTTAAGAAGGAGAACTGTTTAGGGGTCAGTGGTATATCTAATCTATAGCTTAATCACAGGAAAGAGATATCCAAGAAGGAGGGGAAGGAGGAGGAAGATGTTGGCTCAGAGCAGAAGAGGGCTGAGGAGTTTCTCTCATTTTTCCACCTCAGATAACAGAAGGCAGCTGAATCCTCCTTCAATTTTACCTTTCTTTGCCCTGGAAAAAAAAAACTTATTTTGCACCGTGCTCAAATGAGACTATTGGCTATACAAGTAGTTATTTCAATGCAGAAAATATGTGTACGTGCAACATGCACATAGGTATATAAAGTATGCAGACAGAACACTTGAATTTTTTTTTAAATTCATGAGGTGATTAGCTATGAACATTAATAACTATTTAAATAGCAGGCTGTTAGATCATGAAAGTGATGTTTCCTACACCTGGAAAACTCCTAAACGCTATTGGACTTTAGCCAAGTAAATTCTATACAGAGAGGGAGCTCTTTTAGAAGGTAGTAGTGTCTGGATGGTAGAGCAGGAAGCTCTGATTCTCTAAGTTCCAGTGGTATTGTTTTAAAGAAAATTATTCAAATTAATTAATTCCTCATAGGAGAAATTTGGCTAAGTGGATTTGTTAAGTGAGGGATAGCTGGTACTGAGCTGCCTTGTCAATTACATTAACATATCTGTCATATTGAAGGGGAAGTGCCTCTAAACACTTCCTTTCTAAAGTAGCCACTGCTAGGGAAGCATTTGAAAATCCTAAAATAAATCTAGTATTCCTGGTTGGCAGCTCAGTGACCATACAATATGGTAAAATAGAAACACTGTGATATATATATACACATACTGAAACAATCATAGAAAGGGCAGCCTTCCATCAAGTGTCTTTTGAAGTAGCTAAATGTTTTAGTGGTATTAAAAAAAGGAACCACCCTACTCTCTATGTAACTGCACTCTCTATGTCCCAGATCAAGTTCACTATTAGGAAAATCATTTCAAAAATGCATTTTAAAATTATGGACTGATTAAGGAATCCAGTAATGGAGTTTCCCATTTCTCTTTAGGGTTCAAATCTACATTCCAAGATGCAGCCCCCCTTCCCAGTCTGTGTAATGATGGTAGTATGTGTGTATATGTGTTTATATGTATAAATAATTCTATTATAACAGGGTTATTTGAATATTATTCTGACAAAATAATTAGATTCTAACACAATGACCTCCACATTTTTTAGTTATATGCTTTGTTTATAAATTAAATTTTGTGATTTTTTCCTCTAAAAAGTATTATATTATACTTATATATTATATTATATAAATATAACTATATATACTATTGTATTATACACACACACACACCCCCATACCCCACTCCACAATATACATGTTCACAGGATGAAGTAAATTTAAGAAAATTCCTCCTCGATGTATCCATACCAGCAATATGCATCCAAAAGTGACCTTAAGTTATGGCCCCTCAATCTGCTGAGACTCATTAAAGTCCATCTCCTAAGATAGTGATGAATATTTCTGATCTGACAGTCATATATATGTGAAGACCAGCAAGCGGATGATTCAAACTTCTGATCAGCTTGGCTTCCACTATACTTATAGATTCAAGGGCTGGTTTCATCTTTTTTTAAACACAGTATTAAGGTGGCATTTCAAAAAGCAGTTCCTTGCAGTGAATGTGTGTAAAGAGATAAGATTTGATTGAAAACTGGAAGGTGTCTTTAAGGCCAACTCGTCCAGTGCTCTCATTTTACAGATTAGGACTCCAAGGCCCAGAGAAGCTAAATCATTTGCCCAAGGTCCGAACGAAAGAAAAGCTCTATCTGGTAGGATAAATTGCTCATCCGTAATTAAAACTACACTCAATTGCTATTCCAACTACGCATCTAAAGACTCCAATAAGGCCTTAACTTAAATGATTTTAATTTTCAAAGCCCAAGACAAGTCACACTTCAAATATAAGAGCTTCCTTGCTATAATGACAGTTTTTTTAATGAGAGGATTATGAAATGCTAACACAGAATTTAGAGTATAAGAAATTTCAAACATGAAATGTGTGAAAATGAACAGGTTCTATGGCCATCTGGCATCCTAATCTTTCAAGGTTTTTGTTACCATGCTATCTATTAATGGGACAGAACGTTTCCCTCCTTTTTATTTGTCTCCTGAATCTTCTTCTCTTCTCACATTAAATAAGTTATTTAACTCTAATAAGCAATAACAACTAACTGATACTATTGGCATCTTTTTTTTTTTTCCATCATGGAGACCTACCCCTCTACTGGACAGGACAGCAGCAAGAAGGACCCATAACTAACCTTCTGGCTGTGCTGCCTCCCAGCAGTATCTATGAGCAGCTACAGGAGTCACTGTTTAAACTGCCCCAATCCTTAACTCTAAGAGGCACCTCACAGTAACACAGAGAGATTAGTTCTTGGTTAGAAAATAGCATCTTGGAGAGGAAGCCCAAATATCCCTTTACTCTTTAACATGACCTCTTCTTGCCAAAGTGTACACGTTTTTAATAATTTCTCATGTTCAGGTCTTAGACAAGCTATAGATATGTTTCTGAGACTCATAAGACATTCCCAATATAAGTTTTCCATCTGATTTTAATTCTCAAACTACTGGGAGACACAATAATAACTTCGTCCCAATTAAAAAATTATAAGAAAATGAACAAGTGAGATATCAATCTGAAATAAAACACAGCCAATTCAATTTATAGTACATGAAAGTTTCAAAGCTTTTTAAAAAGTCTGTATGACTAAAGACAGAATTCTCCTATCTGAGTTTATTTGTATCTGGGGTGAAGAAAGATATCCACTACAACCACTGTGTTATTCCATGATATAGAGACTTACACTGTCTCTCAATCATTAAATAATGAAAATGAAAATGAGAAAGGCCAAAGATATATTTCATTATTAATTTATTCACATTTATAGAGTAAAACAAGAACTTCCCATGTAATAAGGTGAACATGAGAATTCTCCTTCTGTCTAGTTTTGAAATTTCAAATCAAGACAATAAAACAAAAACTATTTAGAGAAGGGTAGACGGGAAGACCCTAACTAAGGCAACATTCACACATATCCCTTTTCATATAAACTGCCATCCAAAATGGCCTTGGTTAAAAGATCTTCCCACCCCTCTCTTTTTTACCACCTGAGATTTCCCTTCATTTCTGCCTTGACTCTCCCCACCCCAGCCAGTTGGGCATCAAAATGAACTACTCCTGTCACTTAGTCCCTTTACTCCATTCATTTCAAGGTCTTGAGTGGCAGAAGAAGTGGCAGTGAAAAAGCAGGGGAGCTCCCCCATTAGCATCCTAGTGCCAATGTTAATGGTTTCCTTCAGCAGTATCATCGGGTCTGGCACCCACCAGAAACCTTATTGCCTATAAGCAGTTCTCAGTCACTGTTCCAGGACAAAGAGAAAAAGAGTCCTTGCAGCTATAGGAAAACAGTAAACCTTATCACAGGTCCAGGACCAAGAGAAGCACTATTGCTTGTAGCTGCAGGGGAACAAGGACCTTCCTGGTAAAGATCAGAGCACAGACCAGGACAGCAGTGACCATGGCACCTTGAAAGCACCAGGAACTTGCATACCACCAGAACTAGTTCTGAAAACAGTAGTACAAAAAAGCTTGAAGCATGGGAGAATGTCCCGCCAACTCCAGGTGAACAGAGCCCAACTTTAACATAAAGTTCGGAGTCAAGAAACAAGCAAACAATAAAAAAAGAACCCAACCATAAAAAGTTATCATACTGGCAAGGAAGACTAAGACATAAACTCAGAAGAAGAAAACAATGAGAAAACAGCTACAAAGTCTCAAAGAAAAATGCTAATTGAACACAAGTTCAACAAGAATTCTTGGAAGACAAGCATGGTAGAGGAAAAATGGGAAAAAAAATGAGTGGTGCAAGAAAATTATGAAAACGGAATTAATTAACACCTTGGCCACAGAGGCAGAAAAAAATACTGAAGAAAATAATCCCTTAAAAAACAGAATTGGATTATTGATAAAAAGAGACACAAAAATTCAGTTGAGAAAATAACTCCTTAAAAACTAAATTGGACAATTTCACACAAAGAAAAAAAAAGGTACAAAAACTCACTGAAGAAAATAATTCTTTAAAATTAGAATTCGGTAACTAAAAGCTAATGATTGCATGAGACATCAAGACACAATAAAACAAAGTCAAAAGAATGAAAAAAAATTTTAAAGTGAAATATCTCATTGGAAAAACAACTGAGATGGCAAATAGATCAAGGAGAGTCAATTTAAGAATATTACTTGAAAGCCATAATAATAAAAAAAAAGCATCCACATTATATTTAAAGAAATTTTCAAGGAAAACTACCCTGGTAATTTAGATCCAAAGGGTAAAATAAAAATTGAAAGAATCCACTCATCACCTCCTGAAAGAGATCCCAAAATGAATACTCCCAGGAATATTATAACCAAATTCCAGAGCTTCAAAGTCATGGAGAAAATATCACAAACATCCAAAAAGAAACAATTCAAATATGGAGGAACCGCAGTCTGGATTACACAAGATTTAGCAGCTTCCATGTTAAAGAAGCAGAGGACTTGGAATACGATATTATAACCAAGAATAACCTACCCAGCAAAACTGAATCTAATCCTTCTGGGGAAAAAATAGATATTGAATGAAATAGAGGATTTTCAAGCATTCCTGAAGACCAGAACAGAATAGAAAATTTGATATTCTAACACAATTGTTTACATTCCTATATGGGAAGATGATACATGTAACTTCTAAGTACCTTATCATTAAGGCAATTAGAAAAAGTCTACAAGTCAGAGGGCATAGATGTGAGTCAATTATGTTGAGACAGTCACAGGAAAAAAAGAGGTGAGGGAGGGATGTATTGGGAGAAGGGGGAAGAGAAAGACAGAGTGGGGAAAATTTACTCACATGAAAGAGGTGCACAAGGAAGAGCTTTTAAAGTGGAGAGGAAAATTGGGTGGTGGAGAGTGGCAGAAAATGCTTTAACCTCACATATATACATATGCATATGTATATATATAAACACATATATGCAAATACACACACTCAGTTGGATATAGAAATCTATCTTATGTAGGAGGGGAAGAGTGTAACAGAAAGGAAGAGAGATTAAAGGAGACAGCAGATGGAAGGAAAACTGACTTTTGAAGAAGGTCACAATAAAAAGAGAGAGAAGGATAAACAGAAGAGAATGGAACGGAGGGAAATACACAGTTAGTAATCATAACTGTGAATGTGAATAGGTGACGCTCACCCATAAAACAGAAGAATGTATTAGAAACTATAAGCCAACAATACATTTTTTACATGAGACACACTTGAAACAGAAAGAAATACACAGTTAAAAATAAGAGACTGGAGAAGAATTATGCTTCAGCTGAAGTAAGAAAGGCAGGCACAGCAACCATGGTATCAGACAAAGCAAAAATAAAAATAGACCTAATCAAAAGAGATAATCAGGAAATCTACATTCTGCCAAAAATGTACCATACACAAATGAAGTAGTATCAAAAAATTTTACAGAGTTTCTCTAATGAATGCCTCATTTCTCAACTACATAGGAAAATGAGTCAAATTTACAAAAATAAGAAGAGCCATTCATTCTCCAATTGATAAATGGTCAAAGGATAAGAATAGGCAGTTTTCAGAAGAAAAAATCAAAGCTATCTATAGTCATATGAAAAAATGTTCTAAATCACTACTGATTAGGGAAATGCAAATTAAAACAACTCTGAGATACCATCTCACACCTATGAAAAATGATAAATGTTGGAAGGAATAAGGGAAAACAGGTACACTAATGAACTGCTGGTGAAATTCTGGAGAACAATTTAGAACTATACTCAAAGGACTATGAAATTGCGCATATCCTTTGACCCAGCAATACTAGTACTAGGCCTGTACCCTAAAGAGATCAAAGAAAAAGAAAAAGGAAAAGGACACACACACACACACACACACACACACACACACACACACATTAATAGCAGCTCATTGGAAACTGAGGAACCCATGAGCATGAACAATGGGGAGACAGCTGAACAAATTGTGGCATATGATTGTGATGGAATCATATTGTGCTATAAGAAATGACAAGGGGGATGGTTTCAGAAAAACATGGAAAGGTTTATATGAACTGATGCAAAGGGAAATGAGCAGAACCAGGAGATCATTTTGCGCAGTGATAGCAACATTGTAATGACCATCAACTGTGAAAAGACTAAGCTGCTCTGATCAATAAAATGATCCAAGATAATTCTAAAGCACTCATGATGAAACAATGCTTTACACCTCCAGAGAAAGAATGGCAGAGAAAACTGATGAACTCTGAGTGAAAATTCAAGTATAATTTTCTCTTTCCTCTTCTTGCTTTTTTTTTTTTGCCAAATAGCTAATATGGAAATGTTCTGCACAATTTCATATGTATAACTGATATCCTATTGTTTGCCTTCTCAGTGGATGGGGAAAGTATGGAAGAAAATTTGGAACTCAAAAAAAATTTTGTTAATGCTAAAAATAAATAATCTTTTTACAGAAAAGACTAAGTTGGAAAGTGTCAATATGAATAGAAATGACAAGTCTAGTTAAAGCAAATCATTGGATCTAAGAGAAGAAAGAGAAGGTGCATGAGGTAACAGACCTGTCCTGGGAATATTTCTATCTGAACATCAAGAAAAAAGATGAAATAGATGAGATGAGATAATAATAGCTCACCATTATAGCATTTTATATAAATAAGTCATCTCATTTGATAAAATCAAGAGCCCTCAGCCTGGCTTGTGAAATCTAGCACATTTTGGCCGCTACTAACCTTTCCAGGCAAATTTCACATTGCAATCTCTCTCCCCCTTCATGCACCCTCTATTCCAGTCAAATTAGCTTACTAGGGTTCCTCACACACAGTATTCCTTCTCCCACTGATGTACTTTTTATACAAATCATTACCCTTGTCTGGAATATATGCCATCTTCACTGCTACCTCATATACTTCCTGGCTTCCTTTATGGCCCAGCAGCGCTGGGCCTGGAGTCTGGAAGACCTAGTTGTGTGACTTTGGGCAAGTCACTAAACCTCTGCCTCACTTTCCTCAAAAGTCAAAACTGAGTAAAAATGGGGATAATAACAGCACCTATGTCAAAGGGCTCTTATGAGAATTAAAAAAGATATTTGTAAGGAATTTAGTACAGGGACTAGCACATAATAGGCACTATACAAATGTTTATTCCTTTCCCTTCTAACCTAAGCTATACAAGGCTTTTTATGTCATACCCAATTATTAACACTTTTCTTTATGGAAATTACTTTGTATAGCTTTTATATAATTTTTACTTACTTTTGTACATATTTTATGCCTCCTAGAATGTCATCTCCTTGAAGGCAGGGACTCTCATGTTTGTCTCTGCATCCCCAGTACCTAGCACAGTGCCTCACACATAGAAGGCACTTAAGAAATGTTTCTTAAATAAAAGTAATGATGCTGCTTGGCATTCCTTTATATTGGCATTTTAAGGTTTCTCAGCAATAAGTTTTGAAAGCAGACAGCACACAGTCTATTAGACCCATTTTACAAATGAGGAAACAGGAGTCTTGTAACTTTTGGCAGAGGCAGTACTAGAACCAAGGCCTTCTTACTCCAAATCCAGTGTTCTTCCCACTACCTCTCCCTGTATCCATAGCTAAAACCTTAAATCTATGAAACTTGATAATCTTTTTTGTTTAACTGAACTGAACATTTAGAAAACAATCATGTGATTTACCTCTCTGTCTTCACCGGGCCATACGCGTATGAAATCGAGGTGGCTAAAATTAAACAAATTAAAACCAAGACTTGGGTGGCAAGCAGGTGGGAAGTTTTGGAACTTATGCAATGCCTTCATATTTTAGTTTTGGAGCTCTGCAATAGGAACGGGGAACATTGTGTCTTCGGAGTGGAATTTAGACACGATATTACACCAAACAGTGAAGAAACTCTGACTGGCAGTCATTCAAATTCCTTTTTTCTAAACATTCACCTCATGACTCTTGTCAGATCACACCCAACCCTAAACCACCATGTACTTTATGACTCCCCCAACACGTGCAGCCAACATTCTATTTAAACCATTGTGACAATGTTACCCTCAGGGTCCATGCCATGAAAGACCACCCCAAAGGTTAAATTGCTTTATAATGAGGGCCTTTTGGTTTTTCTGTAAAAACCCCCCCCCCCAGATGGGGTCCAAGTCATGCCTGCCCAAGCAGACACTGGAAAGTGTTAAAGCAAGGTTGCAATGTACTTAAATAGTACTTATAGCTAAAGGCCTCAAGTGACCCTTAACCCCTATGATCACAAATCTTTCTGCTGACTTTTGCTGGCTTTTTACCCCTGTACTTTTTCTCCAATTACCATCAAATAAATTAGTCATGGACTACTGCTCTCCTTGCTGTTTACCATTTAACCAATTTCATTCTCTGCTTACTCTAAATGAAGAGACAAAATTTAAACCTGTCACCTTTTTTTGACACTAAGTTTTAGTGGAGAAAGAACTGTAAAATGCTGCAAAATGATCTGTGGTTTTCATTTATTCGTAGTCATATATGAGTAACCACCTAAGAATGTAATGTACTTCAGAGGACAGAGGATCTTATAAGTAAAACATTGAGGGGGCGTTATACAGGAACAGGAAAACCTGTAAGATATCCATCAGATGATGAGTGAAGGGAGTAGAACCAGGAGAACATTGTACACAACCACAGACACATTGCTTCTGTGATGTCTAACTTTGATCAACTTGGCTCTTCTCAACAACGTAAGGTTCTAAGACAGTTCCAAAAGACTCACGATGGAAAAGGCTATGTACATCCAGAGAAAGAATTACGGAAACTGAATGCAAATTGAAACAATCTATTTGCTCTCTCTTTTTTAAAAAAATTTTATTTTTGGCTTTGTTACATCTTTCTCATGGTTCATTTCATTGGTTATAATTCTTGTTTACAACTTGATTATCGGAAAAGAAGTTTAATGTGAAGGCATATGTAGAACCTATATCAGATTACATGCTATCTTGGGAGGGAGAAGGAGAGAGATGGGGAGGAAATTTGGAAGTCAAAAACTTGGGGAGCTGAGTGTTGTAAACTAAAAAGAAAAAAAATTAAAAAAAAAAGATATCCATCAGAGCAAAAGTTCTTAAAGTTTTTTTGGATGGATCCCTCTGGCAGTCTGCTAAAGCCTATAATATTTGTAAATGTATACCAAAAAATAGGGAAGGAAATACTAAATTTCAATTAAGAGTTTAATTAAAAAAGAATAAACAACAAAATCAAACTATAAATAAAAATAATTTTAAAAATTTAATCCAAGGTCATAGACTCCCTGACATAGAGGAATCCTGTTAGCACTTCCTTCTCCCAGTTCTCTTAATCAACCATCACAGATTTCTGATCTCACTGGAATACCAATACCCTAACATCTGTATAGTGTTCTGCAGTTTACAACACATCTTCATATAAAATTATAAATCTGAAAAAGGAACCTTAAAATCATCTAACCCAACTTGTCAATTGTATAAATGTCAACATATTGTATTCTGGGTGCCACCTTTTAGGAAGGATTTTAATAGGCCGGAGAATCTCCACAAGAGGGCAACAGGGACAGCAAAATAATACAAGATCATGACAGGGGATTTGTTGAGAGGATGCTGAGCAAGGAAAAAACTTGGGAGGGGAAACATGATAGCTGCCTTCATGTACCTGAAGTGGTATAATATGGAAGATTTGTTCTGCTTGGCTTTGTAGGACAGATAGCATGAGCAACAGTGGGTAGGAACTTCAAGGAGGAAAATTTAATATTAAGGGGAAAAAATTTTACCAACAATTAGAGCTACTCAAAAGGGACGTTAGTAGGTTTCTTTATAGTAAATGTCTTTAAGCAAAGCACTTATTGATGATGTTGTCCAGGGGATCTATGGTCAGGTAAAGGTTTGACTAGATAGACTCTAGAGCACCTTCCAAACTGAATTCAGTGACTAGGCTGAAAAAAATTAGTATCAGAACCCTAGTTTTCTGACTGTTAATTATGTACATCAAGCTTACTCGCATTTGCTTCTCTTACCAATTCTGTAACATGGGAAAGGTCAGGGACAAAAGAGAGCCTCAAAGAGGATAAGTGACATCCTCTGGGGGACATGGCAAATAACAAATGGTAAAATGTGGACTAGATCAGAACCCGACACACTTCCCAGCACACCATGCTACCCCTTTGCCTTTGGCCTTACTGGATTTACATCCCTATTAAACTTCATCTCACTGTAATTCTACATTTTAGCATATTATCATGACTCTTACATTTGTTTCCCAAACTTTAAAACAAAATATAATTTAGAACATTAAAGCTGGTCATCAGGGGGATCAATAAGGATAGACAAGCAGCTAAAATGGGAAAAGTTAACATCAACAATTCCTAATATTTAGGAAGATGTTAGGGTCTTTGCCTAAATTTACACTTTTATCTGTCTCTACCCATACAGACTAGGGGAACAGTGGATAGAGTGCCAGGCCCAGAGTCAGGAAGACTCATTCTTCTAGCCTCAGACATTTAGCAGCTGTGTAGCCCTGGGCAAGTCACTTGACCCTGTTTGCCTTGGTTTCCTCATCTGTAAAATGACCTGGAGAAGGAAAGGGCAAACCACTCCAGGATCCTTGCCAAGAAAACCCCACACAGAATCACAAAGATTTGAACATGACTGAAAAACAACAGTGACCTCTAATTAACCTTTGATTTCCTTCTGGTGGAGGCAAAACTGGAACTATATGAGTGATGACCAGCAGATCATATCATAGTGTTTGTGGACATACAGGTATTCAGAAGGGGTAGTCAGGAAAAGGGTAGATCTTCTCTCTGAACTTTCTCCAGTCTTTAAGTAGGTCAGTATACTAATAACAGCAGTCAATATTTCCCTCCTCTACCACACCTCAGGCCTGCCTTCTCTCTTTCCTTTGCTGGTTCCCCCAGGCTACAGGTTTGCGTCTCAGCTGTCTAACACAGCTCCTTCCCTCTCTGTTTCAAAATCCATGAAATAGCCATCTGGTTCTGAGACAGCACCTTCCTTTTATACAACTTCTTTTGGGCACGGCCAAGTCTCTCAGGCAATGGCTTTGATTCATTCAAAGTGTACAGACCTTCTTCATACTCAGTTCTGACTGAATGATTCAATCAAAAAGTCTTACCCAACAGGTAATGAAGTGGGCTGGGTTATTGGTGCAGCCCCACCCTAAAGCTATAGCCTAAAAAGTTATTTTCCATAAGAGCCCATCTGACTATGTAGGAAATTGGTTATCTAATCAATTGGCTCTGAAGCTCAGATATGACAAAATATGATTGATTCGCTGGCTAATTTTAGCCTAACAATTAACACCAAGAAAACACATGTGCTCCATCAGCCAGCACCATGCCATCCATATGTGGAACCATTAGTTACAGCAAATGGAGAAGTTTTGAATGCTCTGGGTAAGTTCACTTCCCCTGGCAATATACTTTCCAGGGATGCACACACTGATGAGGTTTACACACACAATGTCAGAGCTAGCTAGTGTTTAGGAGGTTCCGAAAGAAAGTGTGAGAGAGAAGTATTAGGT
This sequence comes from Trichosurus vulpecula, assembly GCF_011100635.1. NCBI lineage: Eukaryota > Metazoa > Chordata > Mammalia > Diprotodontia > Phalangeridae > Trichosurus > Trichosurus vulpecula. The sequence goes on from NC_050578.1 coordinate 166,211,363, forward strand.
TGACTACCAAACCGAAGGTTTGTAGAGCTATTGTGCTTACTTCATCATCATATGTCTGCGAAACCTGGACAGTATACCAGCGCCATGCCAGGAAACTGGATTGCTTCCATTTGAATTGTCTTAGGAAGCTTCTGAAGATCACCTGGCAGGATAACATACCAGACTCTGAGGTCCTTTCTTGAACTAAACTGCTAAACATTCAAAATCTACTGCAGAGAGCCCAACTCTGTTCCATTCTACAGATAATGGTAAGTTGGTTGTTGTCTTTCTTTCTAGAAGAAGACCAAAATGACATCACTACACTAGAGTCAAGTTACAGTGTGTCGACTGTGGCTGATCAGACCAATATGAGCTTGGAATGTTCTACCACAGGTTGGGCACAAATAGTCTATGTCGAAAAGGAAGTCACAAACCACTCCAGTATCTTTGCCAAGAAAACCCCACACAGTCGCAAAGAATTGAACACAACTGAAAAATGACTCAACAACTAAAACTACCTCGAGTTAACCCTTCTTTTCTTTTTGGTGGAGAGAAAATTTAGGTTAATGGAACTATATGGGTGATGACCACGTTGTTCAAATGCCAAATGTACACTTGCCAAAAAGACTATTTTATGGAGAACACACACATGGCAAGCATTCACATAGTGGTCAGAAGAAGCGATACAAGGACACTCTCAAGGTCTCTCTTAAGAACTTTGGAACTTCTTGTGACATGGGAGACACTGGCACAGGACTGCCCAGCCTGGCAGGCTCATCAGAGAAGGTGCCATGCTCTATGAGCAAAGCAGAATTTAAGTAGCTCAAAAGAAATGCTCAAATTTAGAGAATCCATCCCAAATACTCACATGGACTATTTGTGCTGACCCATGGCAGAAATTCTTGGCTTATACTGGTTTGATCAGCCACAGGCGACAGTCAACACACTGTAACTTAGAGTGAAGGACAACAACCAACCAACCATGATCTATAGGATGAAACAACAACTCTTAAGCTTTTAAAGACCTGCACAGCATGACCCCAAAACTCTAGCCTCACTAGACATTACTTTTGCTCCCATGCTCTGTGACCTAGCCAAAATGGCTTTCTTTCTATTTCTCTCTCACACAGGATATTCCATGTCCCATCACTGGGTTTCACTGGCTGGAAGGTACTCCCTCCTTATCTGTACTTCCTTCCTGTCTCTGCTTCATAACATCACTAGATTCCTTAAAAATTCAGTTCAGGAATGATCTTGGGCACGAAACCTTTCCTGATCCACTTACTGCTACTGCCCTCCCTCCAAAACCACCTTATTTTGAACTACTTTGTATAAGTTTATACTTATTAACAATATGTATGCTGTACAGATGTTTACATGTATTTGTCTCCCCTGTTAGTTTGTCAGCTTGTTGCACAGGCCATTTAGACACGGCCAATGTGAAAAAGTTTTGATAGACTATGCACATTTGTTATGAGCATTTCATTTTTAAGTTTCTATTGTTCACCTGGAGAAGAAGCAGAGCTGAGATGAATGAATGGATGAATGACTTACCTAAAGAATAAATAGAACAGAGGAAAAGTAACGTAAGCACATTTCAAGTGAGGACTGTTTCATTCATTGTTTCTAGCATATAAAGCCTGGAACATACCAGAAGATGCGGAATATCTCACTGTAGGTAAATCCAGTGTGAAATTTATCTAAATTATGAATTGGGTGATTTAACTTAGTAATACCAATATTTACTACATGATTCTTTGATAGATTCCTGTAGAATTTAATTTGCCAAAACTCAATTTATGGATAAATTTTTCAGGAAAACAAGGATTAGACTAGATGTAAGGCAGTTTACTCACCACAAAAAGTATTTTAGATTTTTGATATCAAGGTAAACCAGAGGGAATATTTAATCAAGACATTTAGTTCTCTAAGGTTTAAAAAATGGGTGAGGTTGCATTTCTGCTATGGGATTCATTCTCCCTTCATAGTTTACAGGTGGCTTATGTTTCGAAAGTTCTTTTATATGTTAGTTTTGTGGAAGCCAGAATGCATTTCCCCAAAGGAACAATAAATTTGTTATACAATATTATAAATGACAGCTAGATTCCTATGTTAGCCTGCAAAAGTCAACTGAAACCATAATGTAGCTGAAATCCTTTATAGTGCTAGAAGTTATGTTGTAATATGAATAAATTAACAGAGACAAAAAAATTGAATATATTTTTCATCTTAAATGGTTGTGACTGAGAAAAAACAAGCTCAAAGGTAGATGAAAAAGGAAACACTGAGATTTTAAGGGAGATTTCTGTGTTCTTTCCAAAAGTTTTAATGGTTGAGTGGCTCTCATCCTTTGCAATATCTGACTACACTTAATATCTCTTTCCTTTGATGTAAATATGTCACCAACACAATTATCATACTTATGAACCACATTTAGGGCTATTTTAGTTTCACAAATGAAAAAATAAGATAAGAAGAGATTTTCCTGAACTAAGTACGCAAGACTTTGGAGACAGGAAAGAAGAAAGGAGATGAAAGAGTATTTGAACATGTGGAAAAGAGGTTGCCTAAGATGAAATCCACTGAGCTGTGAAGTGAGAGAGGAAAATGGGAGGGATGGAGCAAGCAAGAGATGTGCATGAAATACCTGACAGAGAAGAAAGACTAGAAGGAAAAAAGCTATTGAGACACTTAGCTGCCCATGCTGGCTATCCAGCAGCACCATTAGCTGAACATAGCTTGTCTACAATCCAATGTGAATGAAGATGGAGAGGACTGATGTAGCCTAAGTGACAGTGGGGAGAGAAAGTACATGTACGTTCAACTACTCTGATGAATAGGGCATTCACAATTTGGGTGATCATAACTTAACTTGGGAAATGCCTCTATTTGATATTATATACAAGAAGTTTCTTTTTATTCAATATAGATATTAAAACTTCTGTGATTCTTTTCATAAATGCAATGATTTGTAGCCAGAATGTCTCCACTTATTTCTGCGCAGGACTCCCGAGCCAGCTGGCCATCTACCTACCACCCTAGAGGCTGTTTCATGCCAGTTATAGATGGATATATAGAACTTGGAAAGTGTTTGGGGATCCTTAGGGATGAAAGCCATTAAACTGTAAGTCATATTTTTACACTGAGACAGAGGAAACATTAAAAGCCATAGGACAGACTATGCACAGCAAAAAAAAAAACAAAACTACATACACCAGATGAACTTCAGGTGGAAAAGATGAACAATGGAGCAATATAAACCGTTTTGAGGAGTCGATTTACTCCTAAGCATGTTTCCTATGATGGAGCATAGTCACATGACTGTGTATAAATCAAGTAAATCTGAGTTCAGCTGTTGGTCTTTGCTTAAAACAAGATCATGACCAATAGGAAATTAAATCATTCCTCATCTATGTAAGCATGAAGAGATAATAAATGATGGCAACAAGAATACTTATTATGGCTGGCACTTATATAGTACTTTAAGGTTTTGCCAAGTGCTGGACATATTACCTAATTTGATCCTTGAAACAACGTTGTGAGGGAGGTGCTTTTATTGGCCCAATTTTACAGATGAGTAATATGAGACTGAAAGGTTAAATGACTTATCCAAGGTCAGAGTAAATGTCTGAGGTAGGATTTGAACTCAGGCCTTCCTGACTCCAAGTACAACACTCTTAACTACTGCCCAGATCTAACTACCCTAACCATAAAGTCCCATTCTACAACCTATAAAATGCCCACACTCGGGGATTAATATCTGCCTAGTTGAAGATTCCTTGTGCACTCTTCTACAGTCCTCACTAATGCCACAAATGAATTAAAAATTTCAAAAGATGCTGCAAAAACTTATGGGAAGGTTAGATACAAATGAATTTAGTCGACCTCTCCTATGTTTCCTGAAAAAACAATCCAGATTAACAGTAAATCAAAGATGCTTTTTTTTTCCTGTGTTGTCTTGATTAACACAATGAAGATAAAAAGCAGTCCTGCAACACTGAAAGAAACACTTAGAACTCAGTGTTAGTCTCCATAACTGTGTGAATTGGGGTGACTTATTAGTCTCTTTGAGGCTCCTCAAAGACTGGACTGGACTACATGATCTCTACGGTTTCTTTCAGGTCTAGCATTTTATGATGCAGCATTAAGTGTCAAAGGCAGTCAGGAGAAATGATGTCCAGATGATCCAGAGGAAAAGTAATGGAAGACACTGGAAAAAAGTTTTCTGATTGGAAGTTGAGCATAAAGGTCAGGTTGGTGCATGAAAGGGAGGATGAGTCACAATGCTAGATTGGGAGGAAACATTTAAGGAAGATTCTTCAGGGTCTCAGCACTTTGCTTAGAGCCAGTCTGACCATATCTGGTGTGGAGTGCATTTCTATACCTTTCCCCACTTTGCTGATTAGAGAAAAAGTTTCTTACTTTTGTTAGTTTCCCCCTTACCCATATCTGACACTGGTAAATAAAAGGAAACCTGAATGCCTTAAGGCAGATTTTATATTATGTTATGTAACAGATTCACATATTTAGCCATTTGTTATCAGCCAGAAAGATATTTATTATTTCTATTTTTGGAACAGAAAAAGTTAGCTCTCTGCCTGTCTCATAGAGCTTTCACAAATAAAGGTAATGCATTTTTGCACCCACAAGAATGGTCCCATTCTTTTCGCTTTACAAACATCACTATAATTTTTGGCAATTGAAATGTGGTTTCACCTTTGCTTCTTCAAGTTTTTGTTTTATTTTTAAACTAAACTAATACAAAAAGTTAAAAGAATATTTCTCTGTGGTCTTGTTGCTCTCTGTTAAAGAAATTTAATCTCTTCTGAAGGACTGAAAAAACAATTTTATAACCTAGGTGTCTATAAACACTGGACTAGTTACTAAATCAATCAATCAACAGACATGTATTAAGCACCTATACTGGGTGAGGCACTGTGCTAAGTGCTGGGAATATAAAAATTCCCTACCTTGAGGACCTCATAATAGTGGATAGGGGGAGACAATACACACACACACACACACACACACACACACACATATACAAACACAAATTATATACATTATATAAGTGAGGAAAGAATTACAGAGGGAAGGCATTTGAAGAGAAACTGGGTAAGACTTTCTATAAAAGATCGAATTTTAGTTGGGATGTAAAGGAAACCAGAGAACCCAGTAGGCAGAGTGGAGGAGGAAGAGCTTTCCAGGTAGGGGGACAACCAGAGAAAATGCCTGGAGATAGAGTATCTTGTTCATGGAATAGCAAGGAGGCTATCAGCACGGGACAGAAAAGCACATGATGGAGTGTAAGATGTGAGAACACTGGAAACCTAGGAGGGCATAGGTTATAAAGGGCTCTGAATGCCAAAGAGAGAGTTTTGCATTCAATCCCAGAGGCAACAGGGAGTTACTGGAGTTTACTGAGGAGGGAGCAAGTCATATACACTAAAAGTTATTTTGGTACAAACAATTACCTCTCCTCTTAGGAAAAAAATTATCTACATGAGTAATTTCTGCTTTTTCAAGTCTTAGTTGGCATTTGGGTGCTAGAAAATTGGTTGCACTCTGCCAAATTTTATACCTTTGCAATAATCAGCAACTGGTAGCTCTTTTCTCTCATAAAAATGAGTCTAGAAGTTGCTTTGGAATAAAACCTTTTCTCCCCATGGATTTCTTTAGACTTAGCTGTCAGAAATGTCACCCTGTTTTATTTCAGCTAAGGGAGCTTTAAAAACTGTTTAAGTTTAGCAGAATTAGACTTTTTCCTTGAAGTCCTTTGAATGTCTGAATGGCTCTTGCTATATTCAATCCTTCATGCATGCATGTATATATGCATTCAGCAAACTCTTATTACCTACTATGTAAATTGCATGGGCAATTCTGATGTACTTTTACTCATAAGACACCATATGTGAAGAAGATCTACAAATATGTTTACTCCTCTACAGAGGCCAATGTTTTCTTGAAATGATTGCACAATCCACAGCTACATCTCAGCATATGACCATAGAGAGTGTACAATAGACAATATCCTATGAAAGCCTGACTGCTCCTTTTTCAGGTTCCCATTGAAAATGACCTTGATGAGTGCATCGACCAGGAGTGGGGAACCTTGTTCTGTGAACTCTGGATTCCGTCAAAAGGCTGCACTTGAGGACCTAGAGGGCCACATGTGGCTTCGAGGCCACAGGTTCCCCATCCCTGGCACAGACCAGTCTCATTAAGATATAACAGAGATAAGAAAGTGGCCATATAGTTGTACTTGGGCTCACCTTCAGATGTGAACCTGAACCAAAATCAAGATGGTGATTTGCTGGGTAGGAGGGATTCTCATTCGGGTAGATACAGGTCGGGCTATATTGTGTCTGAGGTCCCTTCCAAATCTGAGACTCTGATACAGTGCTTTCAAGATACAGAAAACTGACCTAGAATCAGAGCACAGAAGACTAGAATGCCAGGCTCGGAAGCATCTGAAGGCTATTTAGAATTAATATGCCAGTGGTGTGTCAGATGGATCAAAATGGTAAAGAAACTAGGATGGTACTTCATTGGCAGAGACCAGGAGTAATGGGAGTTTGAACTAGGATCCTAGAAGTCAGAAAAACAAAGAACAAACTATTTAAATGTGGAGGTGGCAGGAGTCAATCTTGTTTCTAGTGTTGTGAATCTCACTAAGAGAACAGTGGTATCATTAACAGTATTTGGAAAGTCAGGAGAAAGAGCTGGTTGAAGGAAGAACAAGATAGGTTTAAGACATGCTGAGATTCAGAAACACTTGGCTATCATCAGAGAAAGTTTGGGACTAGAACTACATAATTTAATTCAATTCAATAAAAATATTGAGTAGCAATTATGTACAAAGAATTGTTGAGACTCACAAAGAAAATTAGAACAATATTTGTCAACAAGGAGTCCTTGAAAGCGCCTATTATGTGCCAGGAACTATGTTATAAAGAAAGCACTAGATATTTGCACAAGGATGATAGCTGAAGCTGTTAGCAGGGATAAAGCTCTTTATTAATAATGGTAACCACTTATAATTATTTTTGTCTTTAAGATCTGCCATGGAAAAGGATATGCTACAGAAATAAAAGGCATGCTGATTGTATTCTGAGGAAAGAAGAGACTGGAAAGCATTTATAAGCATGGGGAATAGAGCCAATGGTGACAGATACTAAAAAGGCAAAAAAAAGGGTTATTGATGGATCAAGGTCCTGAAGGAAATGGGAGGGGTGAAGACCAAGAACCCAGGTTAACCTAGGAAACAAAAGGGAAACTTAATCTGGGGCAGGAAGGAAGGAAAATAGGGTTGAGCTTTTTTATTTGTCTCCAATTGTTTCAACAACAGCAATGACAGGGTGTTTTATTTAAGTTTCTCCTATCTCTTTTTAAAAGGTCAGTATATAAAAAGAATAATCATAGAGGAAAAACCCACAGCTTTCAAGTATTCCATGCTGTTACTAAAGGGAAATTAACATGGATTTAGCCATCCAATTAGACAAAAGATCTGCAATCTCCTTGTAATATACTGTAAGCTGGACTTTAATATCAAAATCAAACATTCCTAATATGCTTAGATTTTGAAAATATTTATAAGCACATTAGGCTGTGGGTCAAATAACTACAACAAAGGAAGAAAACAACAAATAGTTTTCCTTATGCCAAATTACAGTATAGACAATCCCCACCCTCTGCATATCAGCAGTAATAAGTGAGTTCAAGTTCAAAGATTATCAGATTGTTCAGACAATAGTTGAAGTGTGTACCTAAAGTAGCTTCTTATAAATAGTGAGATGACACAATCATATAGACTTCTCAGTGCTGGAAATTCTGAGTGAAGACACTTTTTTCTTTTGTTTTTCTTTTTGTATTCCTTTTTTTCCCCACTGTTATGAAGTAAAGACAGGCACACCCAGTATGACGAACAAGTGACATTTATATATTGTTCTATGAAAATACAATGCATTTAAAAATAACTTTGTGAAAAAACTGTGAGCATCTCCAGAAAGGAGACCCACTATTATTTTTTAAATGTATAGTAAATCAAATTTTATTTCTTTAATTATCAAACATTAATTTTTTGTCTCCCTTCCACCTACTCTAAAATTGAAATGAAAAAGAAAAACAAAGCCCCTATAATAAGTATGTATAGTCAAGCAACACAAATTTCTGGTTCTTGGGGGAGGAGGAGCGCTGGTGTGGCAGAGCTTGTTGTGTAGAAGTAGCTCTGAAAACAGCAGTGCTTGGACCCTAAAGCTTGAGACCAAGTACAAGCAGTCATACCCTGACAAAACGCTCAAGGGTCAAGTAGTTGGCTGGGAACATGAACAGGCAGCAAAAACAGACTCAGATTCAGTCTCAGACTTTGGAATCTTTCTTTGGAGACAAAGAAGACCAAAACATACAACCAGAAGAAGTCAACAAAGTCAAAGAGCCTACATCAAAAACCTCCAAGAAAAACATGAACTGGTCTCAGGCCATGGAAGAACTCAAAAAGGATTTGGAAAAGTAAGTAAAAGAAGTAGAGGAAAAATTGGGAAGAGAAATGAGAGTGATGTGAGAAAACCATGAAAAACAAGTCAATGACTTGCTAAAGGAGACCCAAAAAAATACTAAAGAAAATAACACCTTAAAAAATAGACTAACTCAAATGGCAAAAGAGCTCCAAAAAGCCAATGAGGAGAAGAATGCCTTGAAAGGCAGAATTACCCAAATGGAAAAGGAGGCCCAAAAGACCACAAAATTAGATTGGAGCAAGTGGAGGCTAGTGACTTAATGAGAAATCATGATATTATAAAACAGAACCAAAGGAATGAAAAAATGGAAGACAATGTGAAATATCTCACTGGAAAAACCACTGATCTGGAGAATAGATCCAGGAGAGAGAATTTAAAAATTATTGGGCTACCTGAAAGTTATGATCAAAAAATAAAAAAGCCTAGATATCATCTTTCAAAAAAGTATCAAGGAGAACTGCCCTGATATTCTAGAGCTAGAGGGTAAGATAGAAACTGAAAGAATCCACCAGTGGCCTCCTGAAAAAGATCTCAAAAAGAAAACTCCTAGGAATATTGTCGCCAAATTCCAGAGCTCCCAGATCCAGGAGAAAATACTGCAAGCAGCCAGAAAGAAACAATTTGAGTATTGTGGAAACACAATCAGGATAAAGGAGGGTGACATTGTAGGACATGAAATTAGAGGAGGGTGACCTTATTGATAAAAGGTGTTACAAAACTGGCAATACACTTTTATCCCAGTTCCTTGATCAATAAGATCTATTTTGTCCTCTGAAAGTTTTAAAATCCACATATAGTCTAATGAATTATTCAGACTGCCAAATTGTCATATGACCAGCCACTACAATAAGGACCACCAGGTCTTTCCATCTCTCCTGCTTTGGCTTTCTTTGGGTCCTTAGCGATTTGCATTATACCAAGCTCATATCGAGTCCTTAATAAGTCTTCCCTGAATTGACTTGACTACAAAAGACAGGTGTTGGCAGAATTTATTGGAAAAGAATAGTGACTGAGGTATTTCAAATCGGTTGCCCAGTAGAGGATATGAGTTGTAGTTCAGGACGTTGTACTTATAGGACCTTAATGTTTGTCAAATTAAAATGAAAATAACTCAACGTTCTATATACAGTACATTAAAGTGTTTTCCTCACAATGCAAGTATCATTATCCCCATTTTACAGATGAAGAAACTGTAATACAAACATGGTAAATGACTTACCCAAGGTCATTTAGCTAGTAAACAGTAGAGTCAAGATTCAAACCCAGATATTCTGGTGCTAAGTTCAATACCTTTTTCTAACTATAAGGCAAAGCAGAAAATTAGTGAACAGTGCAACTCAAATGTTAAACACACGAATATTATCTTACTCGCATTTTTCTGTGCAGTGTGAAGATCACAGGAAGGAAGAACTTCACTGTACCATCCTATACAAGCAAGACCATATCTAGTGCACTGCATGCAGTTCTGGAGGCTACATTTTAAAAAGGGCAATGGGATGTCATCCAACGGAAGATAATCTTTATCACTGGTCTAAAAATCATATCAAATTAAAATGGGGGAATGACATATGTCTTCAAATTTTTTAAATTTAAATTTAAAATTTAAAAATTGTCCCATGTTGCTTCAAAAGAACAAAATAGGCTGTAAGTTACATGTAGATTTTAATTTTAGCTCAACCCAAGGAGGAACACCATCATGTTTTAAGTTACATGTAGATTTTAATTTTAGCTCAAGAACACTATTGTATGGAGCTGTCCATTACTGACACTGACTGCCCTGGAAAGTAGTCAGTTGCCTCTCAATGGAGTTACTTAAACTGGAGTTCCCTAAATTGGGAGGTTCAGTACAATTCAATAAATATTTACAAAGGGGCTACTAATTGCCAGGCAGGGTGCTAAGCTTTGAGCATACAAAAAGAGACAAAAGACAGTCCCTGAACTCAGGAAGCTTACAGTCCCTGAAGGTGGAAACCCTTCAAATTAAAGTCAACAAATGTGAGATTAACAACTAACAACTAACAAGTAAGTTCATTACAACTGATGGGGAATGCAGCATGGTTATTATTTAATATATTATGAAAGAGTCAGTTCAAATTTCTATTGGCAGGCGCCAAATCTCAGTGCAGATATGCTCCGCAAATAACATGCTCAGGGTCAGAGGCTCATAACACAGATTTGAATATGAAATGTTTAAACATGAATTTACACTATCTTTGATGGGCAGGTAGGTAACTAATTTAAAGAGAAAACCACAAGAGCACCACTTACTATTAAAAGCAAAGAAAATCGTCAGGTCAACAAGAATTTACTAAGTGCCTACTATATATCAGGCATTGTGTTAAGTGCTGGGGATACAACAGCTTAAGTAGAAGAATTTTTTTTTTAAAAGACAAAAATCAGAAAATGTGATCTATTGTACTTATCCCTGGGATCCACAAATACTACCATTTATGGAGAGGAAAAGCTGCTAGGTTTCCTGTTGGATAAATGTTTTAGTTGAAGATAACAACAAATCTAATAAATCCAACTATCTTGAAAATGTATATGTAGAATATATTAACAAAGCATCCATATTTTCAGAGAAAATTAGATACTTTTAACAAAGAAAAACAAATTTTCCAAAGCTAGAATTGTATTATCAAAAGGAAAGCTTGCATCATAGAAGGTTGCTCATAGAATTGCTGGGAGTAAGAAGCCTCGTTTTATAGGGAAAATGTTGATCCCATCTTAGCAACAAATATCGTCAAAATAGTGCTTGGCAAACTACATGCAAAGCAATTTGGAACCATTTCACATGCAGAAGATATGGTGGGAAGGAGAACAGACCATATGCTTTTAGACCTTTCTGATCAATTAACTGAAAAGATAAAATGTTCCTAACTTATACTGCAAGTGGATAAAGGAACCGATATGATGAAAGAAGTTCATCTGATTACATATGTAAAAGACAGAATATTCAACAATATTGAAATTGATGTCAAATATCTGTAACTTTGCACACTCATCGACGGCAAAGACACATTAAGAGAAAGTTCCAATATAATTGATAGTTTTTTTCCAAATAAAATGATATCTGGGAAAAACATATTGGATGCTAAACGGATGTAACTCCATCAATGTCAAGTCAAAATGAACTGGTTTTAAAAAAGGAGGCTCTTGAGCAATCTGGACATATTGTGTACTTCACAAACAAGCACTTGTATTGAGAAATGTAAGTGAGGTGTTACATGAGGTTTTTCAAATTTCGCAGCTTTAAAATTTAGTTATAGAACAGTTAATTAAAAGAAAGACTGCAAAATTATGTGATGAAATCAAGCAGAGCATAAGGCACTTCTGTTGGCTTTCTTGTGCCAAAGCACTCCAAAAGGTATTTGAACTAAAAGGCGAAACTGCAATTTTTCTTGGTGATAACAAAAATAAAGCAAATTTATTTTATAACAAAATATCCTCCTGAAACTTGTGAATTTGATAGATTTTTAAAAACTGAGTCAATTAGAGGTTTTCAAAATAATAGATCTAGAAAGATAAAGTTACTACATTTATGCAAAGGTTGGAACTATGGATTGTAAATCCATATGTAAATCCAAATGGATGATGAAATATTTTAATGTCTTCTCCAATTAAAACCACAAAAACCTGCCCCACAAATGAAACAGAAGAAAGTACTAACAAGTTTGCTAGTCAGATGAACAGTTTTGCAGGAGGAGGAAAAAAAAGCTCTTTTTATTTCAGAGACCTGGGTATTTCTAAACATAACTGGGTGAAGTACTCATTGATTACCATAGGCAAATACAACACATTTGGTCTTATTCTACTCAGACAAGGCCAATTAATGAGTAGTTTCATGAAAGTACATCGAAACCAGCTATTTTAAGCTAGGGAATGTATGATATTCAAGCTGTAAATGAGCTGAGTCCTCTATATAATCTAAGTGATACAAATTTTACTAACACTCATAATATCTTATTTCTGTGAAATGGAGTTTTCTGCTATACCTTTTATAAAGATGAAATGATCCATCTTGTTAGTGATTGAAAAAAAATGTATCTTTAACAAATTTCAAGAAGGCTGGCACTAAAAATGAGCCCACTTACAATATTAGTAGTATTATTGTGGTCATTATTTTATAGGGTATAAATATAAAAATTATAATGGTTTTTATCAGTAAATATTATATTACTTATCAGTAAATATATTACATTGTGTTATTATTTGGTTAAGATTTGTGTTACATGTACATGTATAGCCTATATCAAATTGCATCTCATCTTGGGGAGGGGAAAAATATAGAACTCACAATCTAATAAAAGTGATTGTCTAAAACTAGACATAAATTTAAAAGATTTATGTTACATAAATTGTCATCTTAATTTTAACTGAATAAAATACATGTTAAGATAATCATGTGCATAGTAAGTTTTATAAAGGGGGTATGTGACATTTTTACTACATAGAGTTTGGAAACCATTAATTTAAGCAGAAGCTAGACAGCCATCTCTCAGAGAAAAAAAGCTATAGAAGATATGGAGATTGGATGAAATTATTTCTAAGGCCCTTTTCGTGTCTAAAATTTTATGACTCTAGGAATCTTCATTCTGTCCCTAGATGTTTCATAGCTTTGAGAACAGAATGCCTACTCTTCATACCTTAATACTAACATAAGACAAAGTTCATTGTAAAAGATTAATTAAATAACTGTCAAATGCTCCACAGAAATGCCACAGTTCCACTGCCATATATCCATTAAGTAAGAGTCCTCAAAGGTTGATCTGCTATATAGTTACATTTTGCATTAAGGTTATCATCATCTAATAATAACAAACCCATAAAGTCGAGGTTGGTGGTGCACACACCAAAGCAAACAGCATGAGGAAGTATATAAACGATCTGAATTACTATTCAACTCTACAACCAACAAACTGAGATTCACATGCAAAATAAATTCCCTTATCTGTTAATCTGGAAAGGAAAGACATCTTCTTATTAGGGTAGCAGTAAGGATTAAATGACTGGGTTGGCAAAGATCATTTTGATTATTCAGAATCAAAGAGGATGATAAAAAGCTTTTGACATAAATATACCAGAAATGCCATATATTTATATAGGCACACTATAAACCATGTTAGTAATTCACTTGGATCCAAATAACTCAAAGGCAAATATTTCTGACCAAAGGACCGTCTCATGTTGTCTTCCATTTGTCCATATGTTTTTGTTCTCCATAGCCTGTCCGATCTCCATTGCAACGGCATTTAATAGTTATACAAACAATAAAAAAACAGGGACAATTCTTGCCCACGCCCAGACAAACTGTCTTGTGGAATCTGAGGGAGAATAGAATGTGTTTGCAACCCACTGCACAAAGAGAGGGTGAGACAAGATTGCCTCAAGCTGTTTCTTCAAGACATAAAAAGGGGCATACTTCTTAATGCAAAGATGCATAAAATAAGCTAATGTTACCTGTCTATTGTTCTTATTATATGGGTTTTCTTGGTTAAAGTTCAAATTGAATCAGAGGGCCTAGCTCCAAGCATATGAAAGATAAAATTCTTTTTAATTTTAATTGTATAATGTACATAAATATATCTTAGTTCAAAATGTGTGTCTCACAGCTCCTGAAATACCTGACAAATATTTCAATTTGGATAAGGTTAAGGTTAATCTCTGCACTCTCTATAAAAAAGGACTTTCTAACAATTTATCACTGGAGGGAAAGGTTTTCAAGGACTTGTGCATCCATTTAAATATAATCAATGTCAATTAACAAACTATTCTTATTTATTGACTAGAGTAGTTCTGGAAAGATCTCTATTTGGCAGAGCTGTGTAAAGCACTAGAAGTTACTCTATCAACTTTCAGCCTTACTCTTAAAATGGGTTGAACTCTAGAATTTTACTAATTCAAAACAGGACCCCTGGAGTCCTACTTAGCTTGCTTTAGGGAGTTCATAAGCCTGAGAGAAAATGGACAGTAGGAGAAAGACTAAGTGACAATCAGGTGTGCAAGAAAGAAGCAAAACTATGATGAGAAGATATTACTAATTTCCCCAACAGAAAGAAGAAATAAATTCCAATTGATGAGCAATCTAATTTTATTTATAATTTTTTGCTATTAAAATAAAATGCTACAGTAAGTATTTTGGTGTATATGGGGAATTTTTGATCAATAGTCTCCTTGGGCGTATAAGCCCAGCAATGGAACCTTTGGGTCAAAATGTATGAACACTTTAGTCACTTTGTTTGCATAATTCCAAATTGGTTTCCAGAATGGTTGTATTGATGAGGTACTGCTCTTATGAACAGTGAACTACTCCATCTATCTTCCCACAATGCCTCCAACATGGACTATTCACCACTTTTGTCATTTCTGTCAATATGCACGGACTAATGTGAAAACTCAGGGTCTTTTTGATTTGCATTTCTCTTATGATTTGTGATTGTGAGCATTCTTTCCTATGACTGCCATACTTTGCAAGTTCTTATGAGAAATGTTGATTCACATCCTTTAACCATTCATTTAGTGCGGACTGGCTTTTGGATACATGTATGGGTATACACATGGGTGCCTGTATATGTGTATGTATGTATTGTGTATGTATATACACATACGAGTATGTCTGTATGTATGTATTGTGTATGTATATACAAAACGGTGTCCCAAACATCTTAATGTAGTTTTAAGCTTTAGTAGTTTAAATTAATATATTAATTGTTAATTGTTTAGCTATCTTGGAACCAAGACACTTATCAGAGGACCTTAAAACAAAGATTTTTTTTTTCCATTCAACCATTTCCCTTATTATCCTAGGTACATTAGTTTCTACAGAAATTTTTCAGCTTCACATAAATCCAAGTTATCTATATCATCTACTGTAATTGGCTCTATCCCTTACTTAGCTAAAAATACAACTCTTACCCAAAAATATTTGATGTGCTTCTCTTTTAATCGTTCTTTAATATTAAGGTTATGTATCAATTTAGAATGTATTTTAGAATATGGTGTATGGTAATAATATAAACCTAATTTCAGCCAGATTATTTTTGCATTTTCCAAGTTTTTTATTTTGTTTTATCAAATAGGAAATTCTTTCCCAATCCATGTTTTATGGCTTAGCAAACACTGGGTTATTAAGTCTCATTGTTTCTGATTCTCCCTTATGTAATCTTTTCTATTAGCTATCTCTCTATTCTTTAACTAAGATGAAATGGTCATGATTACTGCTATTTTAATTTGAGGTCTGGAAAAGCTATTCTGATTTGTCCCTACCTCTTTTCATCATTTCTAATAATATCCTAGATCTCTTCTTTTACTTTTCCAAATGAATTTTGGGTTTTTTAATACAAAATCCATTTCTATAAAGTTATGCCTTTGATTATTTGATGTAACATAAAAACTGTAAATTAACTTTAATGGTATTATCATTTTCATTATGTTGGAATAGCTGTTCTGGCTATTCAAATTGTTCTTTATTTCTTTAAAAAGCTCTTTGTAAAGGAAACTATACAATACAGTTATCCTTTCCACATTGTGACTTTCCCCAACATGGTTTCAATATATCGCTGGTCAGCATAAGAAATTCCTGTAGTATTTCAGGGTGGTTTTTGTAAACTTCTTTTTCATACAGTATTTTTACTTAACATTGACCTACATATAGCCTATGACCAAATACTTAACCCAAATTTTTCAATAAGATACTGTAAATACCCCATAAAAGAAAAAAAAAATCACACTTCTTCTCTAGCACAAAAAGAGAGCCAAAAACTTTTACACAGATTTTCCAGATTGCAGATTCCACAGTGTGCTGGGATGTGAAAGGGATAACTGTAATTTATGTACTTTGGTAGAGTGATCCCCAGACAGATTATGCATTTTGTAATCATTTAGAATGGAATTTTCCTTTTAATTTTTTTTTGAGGGGGGAAGGCAAGGCAATTGAGGTTAAGTGACTTGCCTAAGGTCAACAGCTGGTAAGTATCAAGTGTCTGAGGCCAGATTTGAACACAGGTCCTCCTGACTACAGGGCTGGTGCTCTATTCACTGCACCACCTAGCTGCCCTGGAATTTTCCTTTCTACTATTGACTTCTGGACCTTATTATTCTGATACAGAAATGTCTTTGATTTTTAAAGGTTTCTTTTTTTAGCCTTCATGTCAATAAGTATCTTTGTTGATTCCCTAGGATTTTCCAAGTAAATCATATCTTCAGCACATAAGGATAATTTTATCTCCTCTTTACCTTTTTGCCTTTAATTTCAATTCTTGTGACTTTGCTATTGTTAGCATATACAAATCTATATCAAATAACAGTGGAGAGCACGCATCTTTGCATTATTCTGACATTTACCGGGAAAGGCTCTAGCATGACTATTCTATATGAGCCTTGCTTTTGGCTTTAAATGAAAAAATTTTTAAATAATATTTTATTTTTACACAATTTTTGACATTTTTGAATTCCAAATTCTATCCCTCCCTGCTTTTCCTCCCTCCTCTCTAAGATGGTAAGCAATTTGATATAGGTTATACACGTATCATCATGTAAAACATATTTTCACATTGGTCATTTTGTAGAAGAAAACAGTCTGTATTCAGATATTATCAGTTCTTTCTTTGGAGACAGATAGCATTTTTCATCGTGAGTCCTTTGGAATTGTCTTAGATCACTGTATTGCTGAGAAGAGCGAAGTCATTCACAGTTGTTCTTTGTACGATATTGCTACTACTGTGTAATATGTTCTCCTGGTTCTACTCACTTCACTCTGCATCAGTTCACTAAGTCTTTCCAGGATTTTTAAATCATCGGGCTCATCATTTCTTATAGCATAATAATATCATATATACTTCAATTTGTTCAGCCATTCTCCAATTGATGGACATCCCCTCAATTTCCAATGTTTAACCACCAAAAAAAACTACTATAAATATTTTTGTACAAATTAAGTCCTTTGCCCTTTTAAAAAAGAATCTCTTTGGGATACAGACTTAGTATGAAAAATTGTTATGTTAAAAAAGTTCCTTCTGTGTCTATACATTGTAGAGTTTTCTGTATGAGTGAGTACTATATATCATTCAAAGGCTTTTTCTGTATTTATTATGCTAATTAAGTGGTTTGGGACATTTTTGTTTTTAATATGATTATGATGATTGTTTTCCAAATGTTGACTCATCCTTGCTTCAATGGTAGAAAACCAACTTGGTCATATGAATGTTTTGGTTCTGATCAAATTTTATTTAAAATTTTGAATCAATATTAATGATATTGGTCTATATTTTTTCCTTCTGTGCTTTATATTTCCCTGTTTACATATTATATTTGTCTCATAAAAGGATTCTAGTAGAGTGTTTTCTTTCTCAATCTTTCAGAACAGATTGTGTAGTAAGTACTGTTACTAATTCTGTAGTAGGTAGGATTCTCCCATGAATTCATCAGGACCAGAAACTTTTATCTCCCCTATTTTGGTAGTTCCTTTGTAGCTATTTCTATTTCTTTTTCTGAGATTAGCTTATTTAAGATCTCTATTTAGTCTTCTATTATTTTGGATAGTTTATTCTATATAGAAGGTATTCTATTTCTTCTGTGTTATTTTTTTATGCACATAAGTAACTTGCAGAGTGAGAATTTTTGAAAATTTTCTTCTGGTTTTGACTTTGCCTTGCTCATGTGTTATTTTGTTGATTTTCTTCCCTCTTCTGTTTAATCAGATTGGCTAAAGATTTTAGTTTTATTCATTATTTCTACAGTTTTCTTTATATTTTTCTCCTGTAAATTTTAATATATCCTCTTGAGTTTAATTTAGGTTCATTTATTAGCTTTTAAATTTTTTAAAATGCATATTCAGCTAGTTAATCTTCCCTTTGTCTATTTTCTTAATAAATGTTTGTTGGGATATGACTTGTTTTCTTAATGCATGTTTCTTGGGATATGATTTTTCCTCTGAAGATTACTTTAGCTGCATCACATAGTGTGGCATGCTGTTTCATTATTATCACATTCCTTTGCATAATTATTTCTAGGACTTCAGGATTTACTTCTAGGATTTATTCCTTTACCCACTCATTATTTAGGATTTCTCTGTTAAATCTCCAGTTGGGTTGGTAGCCTTTCTGCTCCCTGAAATTATTACTATTTTTATTACATTACAACCTGCATATGGTGAGTTTATTATTTCTGACTTTTTATTATATATTTGTAATATCCACATACCCTCATACATGGTCAATTTTTTTAAGTTCCACGTTTTCCTGAGAAATACATATATCCTTCAGGAGTTTCATTTGGAATATGCCATGAATTCTGTCTATAGTTTTCACAGAAATTTATTCAAATATGTGTATGTGTATGTACTTCCCTTTTATTTTTCTGCTAGACTTATCCAAAACTGGCACAGGGACACTGAAATCTCCTGCCACTATTATATTACTGTCTATATCTTTTTGTACTTAGTTTTTCATTTTTGAATTTAGACACTAAGCCATTTGGAGCATATAAGTTTAATATTTATTTTGGTTTGTTGTCTATAGTTCTTCTTCGAATAATGCAGTTTCATTTTTTTATTTCAGATTATTAATGCTTGTTTTTGCTTTGTCTGACAGCTGATTGCAATCTTGCTTTTTTGGATTCAGTTAATGCATAGTAAATGTACTAGCCCCTCATTTTTACTCATTTTTATTTTTGGTTTTTAGGTGTTTTTCTTGTAAGAAACAGATTTGGGAGTTTTGTTTTTTGTATCTGATATGACAATCTTTTTCATTTTATTGGATTATTTAATCCTTTCACATTTAAAGTTATGGAAGTCAGGTTTATATCTTTTGCCATTTATGTTGGTTTGTTTTTTTTTCTTCTGAACTGGGATTTTCTCTCTTCCTCTATAAACATAGTACTTTATCTCTTCATCACTTTTAGCTTAATCTACTTTAAGGCAACCCTATGCTTACTGGTCCTTTTATTCTTAACACCTCTTTTTGTCCTAATTTTTTAACCCCTTTTCTAGTTTGGCATTTTGCTTACCTTATTTTTTCTTTATCTTTCTTCCTTTTATCTAGTTATTTAATTCTTCCTCAATTTTTTCTTCTCACTTTATCAGCTAAGTAAAATTTCTCTCTCTCTTACCAGTCAACTTGTTTTGTTCATTCATTTTTCAAAATTTCATTTTCTGAGCATTTTTCTAAAAAATAATTTCTTTCTCTGACTCTCTTCATTATTTATCTTCCCTTTTGTGTATCCTCAACTTTGTATTTTAGTCTTTAGTCTCTATATTCCTCATGGAACTAAAATTTCTAAGTACCCACGTTGCTAGCATTCTAACTTCCAAACACTTCCTATTTTATTGTCTTGTAGATCTTGCCCCTGGCCCTGTTGTGCCTCATTCTTAGAGACATTAATTCATGCTCATGATAGATACTGCCCCATGACAGTAATTTCCCTTATATCCCAGATTGTGCAGTTCTTATTAACTTTTGCCTTCCCCGTGGTCATTTTTCAACTTGTGTTATAAAATCTCCTCTCTGGGTTCATTCTTTCACATTTCTGGATATCAGTTGAACTTATGAGTTATGATCCCTTTTCTCCCAACCTGGGATGAGTGTTCTCTATAAACAAACACTAAACCCTTGAAGATTAGACCCACTGTAAGATCCCCCTCTCTCCTTTATAGGATATCTTTCTTCCCCCATAGGAAGGATATACTGGTGTTACCTCACACCACCTCCCTCCTTTGCCTCCTTGCCCATCCTTCTGTTGTGTTAAAACTTAATCTTGTTCTGGTCCCCCTGACCACACATTCCCTCGTCCAGTCAGTACAGTTTATAAGTAGACAGTAAAGAGGGGCAATAGCAGGAAATGAAACTGCAAAAGGAAACCTGGAAGTCACATACAAACCATCCCAGAGATCAAAGGAGAATAATTTACAAATTGTATCATACATTAAACAAAATTCACATCCTAGTAATAGGTGATGACTCAGTAGAATTGATCTAGGTGCTGCTGTTAAACTGCTGGTGCTATGATACGCAAATTCCAAACAAATTCCAGATTTCCACAGTTTGAGAGCATCAGAACATCAAAAAGGTGATGAGAACGTTGAGATGAAGACTTTGAAGTTTGATCGATTACTTTCAGATGATTTCAATATGCTAATGAAGTAACCCCAAGGTGACACCTCCTCAGCTTTCCCTGCCCCAGACCTCTTCCATCTCCATCTGGTCCATGCTGCCTAGTGCTCCCAATTCTACTCCATGGCTACATGAGTGATTTTCTCTGCCTCTCTCTATTCCCATCCCGCCTGCCTTACTTCACTATTCTATCCTCTGTTCCTATGCTGCTTTCTGTCTCTGTATCCCTCCTCATTTTTTGCTGTTTGACTGTTTGCCTTATTAAAGTGTGATTGCAGCCCCATTTCCTGCTGCAATTGTGTTCTTTCCTACCAAGTACTCCAAGAACCTGGCATGCCTGACCCTACTTCATAATTTCATAAATTATCAATTCACCTGCAGACTCTCTTCTTCCTGAGTGACTACAGGACTTATTTTCCCTTCACTGTTAAGCTCTGAAGTGATTAGGGTATAACACATCTTTCCCTATATCTTCTTCCTCCCTACTCCCCCCTTTTATGTAACCTCTCATTCTGTAATTAGGTCATATGAAAACATTTATTTGTAAGCAGAAAACTGTGAGATTAAATTTAGCCAAACCATTGATCTTCTATCTTTTGACAAAAAAAAAATCATTTAAGAATCTCTCCATTGTTATTTTGTTGTTGTTGTCATTTACTTTTTTCCCCTATGTTTTTGTTGTCTGAGGTGTTGTTCAGTTCCAGTTCCCCCCACCGCAGGAATTCTTCTAATGGATTTTTTTTAATTGAATATTTATCTTGCTTCATTAATTATTAGGCTCAGATTTGCAGGAAAGGTCTACTTGGATTGCTTCTTTGCTCAAGAGCACACATTATTCCATTCCCTCTTGGGGTGTCTCGTCTAATCTGGTGCCAGAGTAATCTTGTGTTATTTGTATTTCCATCCCTTAATATTTGAAGGTCCTTCTGTTTGCTTGCAGTATTTCTTATTTGCCATTGGAGTTCGATTTAACCACTATGTGTCTTATAGTTTGTAGGTTAGTTTTTGTTTTATTTTGTCATTTTCCAAACTGTACTTTGATTGTATTTGCATTCCTAATCATTTATTCTCTACTTTGTTTCTTTGGTGAGACTTACCATTGTAAATTCAAGTTTTTCTATTGTGTCAATTATTTTTGTTGTACAGACCATAAATTCTGCTTTCATAATTCTTACTCTCTATCATTCTTACCTCTCTTTTTTATCACATCAGGAACATCTATCCTGATGTAATTCTATGCTCTCTTGGGAATCAACTGGGTTCGCTGCCTCATCAGACATTTATTGATTTCCCTGTCTTATAATATTTAGTCATAGATTCCTTAACTCTCACCTGATTTGGAGAGCATACATACTTCTATTAATATCTTCTCTATTGATATATCTGCTGATGCTTAAGTTCTTTAGGTTTAATTAAGTGTTATTCCTTCTGTGAACTTTTCCCCTTATATTCCTCCATTGTTCACATTCTGACTCCTTCCCCTTTGATTGCAGTTTCCTTTAGGAATGGATTTCAAAGTCTCAGTCTTCTCCCATGCTGAGGAATTCCAGTTTGACCAGCCTCAATTTTCACCTTAAGTGACTTCTGAGAAGACAGAACTGGCCACGGCTAGATGCTAGCCCTTATTCATATAACTTAGTGAACTGCAAAAGAGCCACACAATGCTAGCATCCCTCCCCACTTCCTTCTGTACTTCACCTCTCTAGCTGAGTACTGTTGTAACACAGCAAGTGGCTTCACAGCTATTCTGGTCAAGATAAGATTCTGACTTTTAGTTTTCCACAGCACTGGGGGTAGAGGGAGAGAGCTGAATTCTAGTATAATCCCATGGGTCATCATTAGCAGCAGCCAGAGTGACGCTGACTGTGGAGGATGAAGTATTTTGTGAACGTATCAGGGGTTAGGAGTTAGCCCTTCCCTACTACTGGTTCATTGGGGTTTTGCCTTCTAATTACCCTTGATGTCTTAGATACTGGAGACTGGTGAAATACCTTATTTCTTGCACATAATTCTATGTCAGAAAGGTTTGAAATGTATTGTGTATCGGAGAAATTGCCTGGTCTTTTTGGTCCTAAATATTCGCTTTTCAAAAAATGTACAAAGGTTATATTTTCTCTCACTGCTATTAGAATACTTATTCCTATCATATCACAATCCAGTGTGTTCACAGCTGGCATAGTAGACAGTGGGAACCTAGGTTCCTAACTACGTGACTCTGGTCAAATTACTTAACTTTTCTCGGTCTCAATTTTCTCATCTGTAAAATAAGGATTATTTTTTATTATTTATTTATAAGGGTATGCTATTGTGAGAATCAAATGAGATAATTTAAGTGTCAAGTCTTTTGAAAACCTTAAGATTCTACAGAAATGTTAGCATTTAATTAACATTACTATTATAATCATTAACAGAATCTGTATCCTGGCAACTAAGAAGATACCTTATGGGTAAGAGACAGAAAAGGATACAGAAGAAATCCTGGAGGTAAAATGTGGGGACTTCAAAGGAAGCCTGGAGTCAGCAGACTTGAATTTGTTTCTTGACTGCCATAATTTCATAGCCCTGTGATGATAGGCAAATCACCTCTCAGAGCTTCAGTTTTTCAATATATAAAATGGAGATGGATAACACTTGTACCAATTAGAACCAGACAATAATGAAGTGGATAGAATGCTGAACCCGGAGTCAGGAAGACCTGAGTTCTAATCTGACCTCAGAAACTTACTAGCTGTGTGATGCTGGGCAAGTATCCTGTGTCTGCCTGTTTCCTCCACAATAAAATGGGAAAAATATTAGCACTGACCTCCCAGGATTATTGTGAGGGTTAAGTGAGGTAATATTTGTAAACTGCTTAACACCATGCCTGACACACAGTAAGCACTATATAAATGGTAGCTTGTATCACTACTACTACTATTATTTTATGATTATTATTATTATTATTATTATTATTATTGACCTCATAAAGTCATTGAAAAGATTAAATGAGAACACCAATGTTAAGTACTTTTTAAACCTTAAACAATTCCATAAAAGCTTTAAGACTGATACCTTAACCAGCTACCGACAGCACTGATGAATGAGGCCTTAACTTATATCCGGAGGTGGATTTTGTGATGATAATATCTGTACCATTGTACTAATATTTGAATATAGACCTAAAAGGGCTCCTAGCTGCCAGAGAGGACACATGTAGATAGTCTCTCCTTGTCCCCAGCACTGTCTACATTTCTTTTATTTTCTTATACTTACAGCATGTATAATGGTGAAAGAAGTAGACCCATCACTCCCAGCTCCCCACCCCTTCTTACAATAGGAATTAGTTTTCCCAAGAAGATAATGAAACTGTCTGGGAGAATTAACTGGCCCCTCCCTTCCCTAGCATCTTCCTGTGGTTACCTAAGGGCATAAAGAGTCCAGCACATAGGCAGTCCAGGCCCCTCTTGGTGGATTTAGTGGAGAATTTCCATATCTTGACCTACTGACCAGATCCATTTCCATACTGAGATGAAGGGAGGGAGGGAATGTCCAGAGAAGCTAAGTGCTATGGTATCTTCCTCGGATATTCTTGCTCGTTAAAGCAAAGTCAACCTCCTTTTGTTAACTACTCAATGAACTAGCAAGTGCTTTAATTAATAACAATTATAATAGGTAATATATATTATCTATTAATTAGCTATTATTATTGTTATTAATTGAGGTACTTGCAAGTCTATTGAATGGTTAAAAAAAGGAGGCTGACTTTGCCTTAACCAGATACAGTGCTAAGCAAAATACAATTATCTCATTTTATACTCACAACAACCCTGGGAGGTAAGTGCTATCATTATCCCTACTTTGCAGTTGAGGAAACTGAGGCAAACAGAGATTAAGTGGTTTGCCTAGCATTACACAGCTAGTGAGTGTCTGAGGCCAGATTTGAACTGAGATCTCAGGTCTTCCTGACTCCAGGCCAGGTGCTCTATTCATTGCACCACCCAGCTGCCCTGGCTTGGTGTCTGCAATGGTATAAATGAGGCGGAGGCTGGGTGTCTGGGGACGCAGAGAATCTTCCTGTCCATCTTCTCTGCTCCATGGGTGCCTGCCTCCCTGCTCCATTACTGCCCTTCAGTCTCCTCTGCTATAGACTGCTGCCCACAGCAGGACTACCAAGTACACGGCAGACAAGTTTCCTTCAAGTCGTGCCAACAGAAATGCTCCTGGGTTAAGAACACAAAAAGCTTCAAATATCTTGCTACCGAGATTTTTTTTAAATAAGTTTCTGTATGTATATACACACCCACCAAAAACAAAACTCAAGTATTCAAAGGGTTCATGAGCTGAGATCATCTTTCATGGAGACACTGTGTTCTTGAACTCTTTCAACAGCTCCATGTGTTCTTATAAGGGTCACAGATTTATTTAATTGCAGTTCATCTTTCAAAGGTCCATTATATGCCAAAGCATAACACATAAAGCACTGAGCTTTGGGGTGAGGGGTGGAGGATAGGACTTTAAAACAGAAAACTGACATTAGGTCATATTGTTAATTGTAGAAAAGTGATTGCTCCTAGCTACAAGGGTTGAGTTTCAAATTTTAAAATGCTAAGTAAACATCTAAAAAAAAATAATTCAAAAGTAGTCTTGTCAATCGACTACCAAAATCTGCGATTTCTGTTTAAAAAAAAAGGCACGCTTCCAAAATCTATTTTAAAAAAAAAAAGTCTGTGGGGTAGTGACCATCCATTTAAACATATTACCATCTGGTTACAGATCCTAAGTGGTAAAATGCCATCAAAAAATAAAATCTCTATGTGCTCTATATAGGTATGTTAATGTGACTGTTGCCTTGAGCCTTATCAGAAGCAGAGCTTAGCTGAACCCCAGAGGATGCTGCTGGTCTAAGGCAGTAGAAAACAAATTATGCATGGGCCCAGGCACAGACAGCAGGGTTGCATCTCCATTACTTGATCACATCCACAACCAAGGGAGAGAAGCCAGAGCAACAAGTGAGCCAAAAGGATGAACATTATCAAGTTTACACCCCTTGATCCATATATACTTAACAAAAAGACTGAAATTCCAAATTAACATAAAGTTAATTCCTTCTAACTAGTAAATTTAACTTCCCTAAATTTTACCTTGTCTACCTCTTCCACAAGTGGATTATTTAAAGGTCACAGGTTGGCCTATTTGAGAGAGATACCAGTACAATTTATTTCAATGTTATATGTACTCATTAGAGCAAAGAGCACGACATCCCTACATTCTTACATTTTTGAGTTACATTTGCAAGGAGGTATTATGAAATTCCTTTGGGTTGATTAAACAGCCTTGAGAGAAGATACAGTGAACTCCCAGTATGTATCTTCCCTCCACCAATTCAGATGGGCAATCTACTGGAAATTATAGCCTTACAATGATGCCTCAGGCATTAAGAGGATACGATTTGACTAGGATACGACTGGTCACACAGCTATCATACATAAGAGTCAAGATTTGAACTCAGGTCTAACTATGTCCAAGGGGTGGCTTTCTATCAACAATGTTCCCTCCACCCCAACTCTCATAAAACCATAAAGGAAGGAAATACTATATGTGTCAACAGACCGTATTTAATATCTGCTCCAAACAGCACCCTACTCCCCACAAATCAGCATACTTAGCTACCAATCTAGAAATTCAGCTATTTTTTGACTGAAAATTCTCATGCCAAAAAAAGTATTACCATGATCATACAGATACTGCAGATAATTTATTTAAAAGTTAGCTGTATATCTTCATGATTGTGCATTCCAATCAATTATAAGAAAAATGAAAATAGGCAATTTTCTTCCTGATACACACAACTTTTTATTTCTGTAATTCTTACACTCAGTATGACTGTGTTAATTTACACATCTGCCCTATGAAATGGATGAAGGAGTCTCTCTTCTTTTGATAAGGAAAGACCTTACCACCTTTTGATTGTGGGAGCAAAATTATTGTCTTTCTTATTGAGACCAATCTCATATCTCATTCCACAGTGTCCAGGTAACAGACAACCTGAAATTTGAAGCTTTGAAAAGAGTTGGAATTGCATATTCCAGAATGGAATTTTGTTACACAAATTTGTCTTAGATGTATGGACGATAACAACAGGGAAAATAAGTTATAAAAGAGAGGATATAAAATATGACTGCTAGAAGGGACCTGAGAGAATATCTCTAGTCCAGGTGGGGATCTGCGGCCTCCAGGCCACATGTGACACTCTGGATTCAGTCAAAGGGCCGCACTTGAGGACCTAGAGGGCCACATGTGGCCTTGAGGCCACAGGTTCCCCACCCCCTGATATCCTTTTATTTTAGGGAGAGCCAGCAGGAATAGGAGATGGAGAGCTGGTCTGGAGATCTGGAATCAAGGCCTGTCTCTGACACATTCTGACTGAACGTGTCTATGGATAAATCATTTAACTCCTCAGGGTTTTAAAATACCTAAGACTGAAGTCACAGAGAAGGAGGGGATCAATCTGTAATGGTAAAGGAAATTCCTCCCCAGGAACACTTCTAAGTGACATGTTCGATTCCTATCATTTTTATTCTACAGATGGGGAAACTGACCTCCCTATGGAGAGTTTCAAAGAACTTCGGAAAGATCACATGACTGGTTTGTGGTAAAGCAGAAAGCAGACCCCTGATCTGCTGACTCCCTGTCAGCTACTATGATGTCTAATTTCTAGAGGGTATGCTACTGAAATGCATTCTGCAATATAAGGAGGAAAGATAACTAGTCACTTTGAACAACATAACTATTTTTTTTTAATTTTCCTTTCTCCAATTCTCCCCCTCTACTTGCCCTCCACTGCTGATTTCATCTTTTCAAATTCTACAAACTTCAGTCATCCTTTTAGAACAAATAGTTTTAGATCTGCAGCATCTTGACATTAGCACCTTTCATTCACTGTGAGGGGAAAAAATAACAGGGAAACCTGACACTTTCTCTCAGTGTGAGTTGTTCTTAGGGGGAAAAAATAGTAATACAGCAGCATGAATAAATTCAGTAATAGGAAATTTACAAAAGTTAATCTTTCCTTTGGGGAGTCACAAATCAGAAGAATATGGGGAAATGAAAATTCCTCCTTTTCAAAGAAGAATCCAGAAAGCAGAGGAATAAAATGAAGATGTATAACACGAGAGAGCAAAGAAAAAATGATATGGGAAGAATCAGGACCCTGAGCAAAGCAGCTGAGGAGCCAAAAAACACAGCTCCTCTCTAGACCACTGGTCATGCCACAAGTATTAATGAGGTCAGATTTTCAGATGTCAGGACTGGGGTCAGCCCTGGGAGGTGTAAGAAAACCAATGACTTCTTAAGCTGCAGCCTCTATGGTATTAGCCAGGGTCATGGCCAACAACTTAGGGAGCTGTTTACCAGTTTCATTCTCCGCCACCACCCACAGAAATGTTCATGGTGATCCACGCCAAAACTTACATGGGAATCAAACAGAAGTAGAGTCCAAAGTCATCTAAAACATGCCCTAATGATTTCATAAGCTACATTTTTATAGAGATAGCTGTGGTGGGCCAAATGACCAATAAATGCGAATAAACTCTAGTGCCTTAGCCACACTATGGCAGGAAAGATAATTTTTTTTTTTGTTTTAGACTTCCTTTATGTCCCCTAAAAGTTCTGTGACACAAGAAATCTGGCAATTTCACAGCTATCCCTCCCCAACAGCGCCCCACACCCTCCAAAAAAAAAAAAAAGTCTGGAGAAGAATGAAGGAATACATGGTGAAATGAGGAGGTAAGACATCTTTCAGAAGGCCACTAAAACCAAAATACTGTACATCATGTGAAAATAACAGTAAGAATAACATTGTTCCATCCACGTCTTTAATGCCAGTGTCTAGCAACATGAGTCTTCAGGCAATGACAGAAGTTTGGCCAAAGACTGAGGCAGAGAAGAAGGGACTAGAATACAGAGAACCCTGGGAACACAGCATGTTTCATGCATAGATTGCCCAATCTGGCTGACTCCAATTCACCCCTTCAAAGTTGACCCAGGATGTTCTGAAGTCTTGTTGATGTCAATATTTGAAGGGGAGGACGCTCACTTCATTCTAATCATCACAAAACTGCTTTGATCCTCAATCCCTTTCATATATCTTATATATGTGGAAGTACATTCTATGTCTCTTGGGAATACTCAGAGAGCAGACTTTTCTGCTACTGCATCTTCCAAATCTGCCAGTCTAGCCAAACTGGACTAATCAATCCTGATCTCATCCCGCACTCTTTCCTGTCTGCCTCACATTGGTACAGCCTATCCTCTGTGCCTGGAACATACTCCCCATTTCATCTTTATTTGTTGAAATTTCTCTCTTCCGCCAAAGATCTACTTGGGTGCCAATATCTCAATGAAGCTTTTCCTGATGCCCTCCCCTTCCTACCCACCCCAACTGAAGCGTTTCCTTCCTCATTAAATTTCCTTGAGTGATCTGTCTGGATCTCCCCTTTCTATGACTCCAAATTGCATTTTACTTATCTACGTTCATATCAAATTCCCTCCGTAGACTGACAGAGTCCTCATTTTTAAACTCCAAATACTGTGACTTACACATGGGATTAGGATAGAATTGGACTTAAGACTTTATTAGTATAGAAAACTCTCAATAAGGACACTTTCTCTCTCAAGACAAAAGAGCTCATTCTAGTCTTAGAGAGTTGTCTAGGGCAGAGATTAAATACATGTGCCCTAACCAGATTAAAATATAACTCAGAAATATTTAACAAAATAAATAAAACTACAAGAGAAAACAGATAATATTAATCTGTGGTTTCCTAAGTTAATGTGCAGCCCAGGTAACATTTAGTCACTCTGTTTCTATTTCAGTTTGACACCACTGGTCTAAGAAGCTGAGAGAATAACTGATTTGTCAAGGATATCACATTGTGTATGGGTCAGAAGTGGGACTAGAAGCCAGGACTTTCAGAAAAAACTCTCTATTCACTAAGCCATACTCCTTTACATACATATTTGTTACATTAAAATTGGAATGAAAGAACACACTAGTTCTTTCTGAACTATTTCCTTTCTGAAAATACTGTGTGAAATTCAAAGGATCCCAAGGAAAAAGACAAGCACTACTCATGTGTAAAGAGGAAAAAACGAAGTTTACTGATAACTTTTCTCCAATTATGACAAATTAGCAGCAGCAATGGATTGCTTAAATTCACGGAGTCCAGTGTCCTACCTACCTAGGCTTGCTTCATTTTCATTGTAATTTAAAGACATGCTTACCATTTAGCAAAGAAAAGTTATAGGTTACAGAAAACTCATCTATATTTCTGCAACCATAGTGTCCCTGAGTCTCGATTAAGTAAAAGGCTGTAAAGAAAGTCCTCTTCTCTCAGTTCATGAAAATTGTTCCTTTACAGATAATATAACATCTCAATTACTGCTTAAGACAAAGTACCTTTCACAAGGTTTCTAACGCTCCATCTACCTCCCCTCCCCCCACAAAAACCCAATTAAATACATTTAAGCCTTAAAAAGATGTTAGATAGAGTTAATAAGACATTTTAAAAAGAAAGTCAAATTCTAATGTGGAGATATATTAAATATGATTGTACGTCTATAACCTATATCACATTGCTTGCCATTTTAGGGAGGGGAAAGAGGGAGGTTGGAACTCATAATCTTATAAAAGTGAATGTTGAAAACTTTCTTTACATGTAATTGGAAAAAAAAATCCAAAATACTATTGAAAAAGAAAAAAATCCAGATTATCTCTCCAAAAAGATCTTCCAGAGAAGAATAACTCCTTACCTGTTCAGTTGTATTTCACTGAAAGGCGAAACTGAAACAGCTATTTATAAAATAAAAATATCCATTTCCATAAAGCGGCTTTGTTATAAAACTGGCTGAAGGATCTAGAATTATATTAAATACTTTTAGAAGAAGTTTTTCGCATACTAGTCAATACTAAAAGAGGCAAACCATACATAGAGCAGCATATTCTCCCAGGTGGCCCAGGGGCCAACATCTGCAGGGATAGGGTGATTAAGGGACTTCTCCATTAGCAGTCAAACGGATCTCAGTGACTAGCTACCCACAGTGCCTGAGAGAAAGGAGCAAAGGTCAGCATGAACACCAAGGAAGAATTTAAGTTTCAACAGGCTAATGGAACATGCAAACTTTTTATTAAGCAACCTTTCTGTAGTCTATTACCCACTCAGGCAACGCCAAGCCATAGCCATCCTAACAGTGGCTGCTGAATCAGCCACAACAAGAGTAACCCTGCGGGAAGAAACTGCAGACTATTAATGCCATTTGGTAGATTAAGCACAGTGTAGGAAATATCAGTAAAGCAGTGAGAGGGGAAAAAATGAGGACTTGGCTTATAAGGATCATAAAAATAGATTTCTCAGCACTTGGAAGATGATGATATTGCTGCTGGGACTCTGGGCTTTGTTTCAGTCCAGTTCCAGAAACTTGGCAATGGAAAATTTCCTACTCAGAATCTAATGCCATGAAATCTTTAGTATTAAGATAGGTATGCCTGGATCTTGTCAAATTCTGTTCCATAAAGAGCCTTTATTCCATCCCTAGCTAACAATAAATATTGACCCTGTGGGAACAAGGGCTCAGATGGTCCTGCTTGGCTTGGCAGCAGTAGACCCGAGCTTCTTTCCTTCTAGCCCCCCTCTCCTATATCCCTAGGGAAGTGAAAGAGGAGATATTAGCAAGGGAAGGGATTCATATAAGCAAGAGGAAGGGAATGGTCTGAAAGGAAGCTACTTCAATTAAAAGAATAACTTCTCCTTTCCAAGCTACCATATTTTCCCACGTGTTCTCCTCAAACAAAACGGTGGGGAGTGGAAACCATGCTTTGCGCATACTCCTGAAACACAACAGTTGAGGCTGCAAACTTCTCAAAGATGTAGCTCTCAGTAGAGAACTATCATACTTTTTAATTGCCTTATTCTGGCCAATATAATTCACTTACTTCCCTTCCTACAGGAATTCTCTTCTCCCTTTGAATGAAAGAAGAGTAAATGAAAACCAAGAAAGTTGAAGAAAGATTGGTGGAAAAGCCAAACTTGAAAAGAAAGCCCAACTTGATTTTATGCCATCAATGCCACCACCTCACATTTTGTGCCAAATATTAAAGCACAAATGATTTCCCTCCTTCTCCAATCCAAATTTCTATTTTTTGAGATTTATATTTCACTTACCCCAGGAGCTTCTCAATTGTATCGGCAAACACCAACATAGCCACACTCGAAATGAGGTGGATGCTTTTCATGGTTTGGTCAAACTCAGGACCAAACACATTATCCAGACCTTTGCTACATTTTCTTTCCAGAAGCAGTCATCATCATAGTAAACACACTCCTCTGGCCAACAGCAGACTGCGGTCTGCAGACTGAGAAGCCAAAGAAGTTCTTAGCAGCTGGAATGCTGCTGCAATAAAAGGGAACTCACTGGAGGAGAGGCTGATGACCACACCTATTGAGGAGGGAGGAGAATCTCACTGCCTTTGAGGAAAGAAAAGTCAAATAAATGCCCAAGTGAAGTCCATGTGGGGGCCTACTTCCCAGTTCTGGGGGAAAGCAAGAGAGACCTCATGGGGTGATAGAAAGAACCCAAGACTGAAAATCAAGAGGCCAGGACTCTAGTCCCAGCTCAGCCAGTAAGGAGCTAATGTGACCTTGGGTGAGTCACTTATTCTTTTTAGCACTTGGTTTCTGCATCTGTAAAAGTAAGTGTGTTGGACTAGACTTAAGGTTCCCTAGTATCTTTAAATTTCCTAATTCTAGATTAAGCTATAAATTTTGGGGAACATCATTTACATATGGTCATTTCATCTTATATGCCAAAAGTTCAGCTATTACTGAACATTATATTTCTGCTGTCATTATTTGACATATTTTTACAATTACTCGAGACAATCTGTTGCACTAGCAAAGATGGCAATAGAGGTTCAAGCTATGGAAAATATCACACTAATCTCCCACTTTTTCATTCTTCTCTAATCCTCCCAAAAGGGTACAAAATGTTTATCCACGGATTCTTAATATAAATGCTGTAACATGTGGCAAGCTAATGACTAAAGTTATTTAACAGTTTTAATGAATATCTATGCTCTGCCTCTGTTTTCTTCTATGATTTATGGTTTAGATATTTTTTTAACTTGTGGGGAAATTTTCTTTCAAGTCAAAACAACACAAGGCTTTGGGATGCATAAATTAAAACTGTGGGAAACCTTAATTTAAAATCAAAATAAAACTTTGAAATATTTTGTCTTGCATAAAAAATAGGGGGAAGGGCAAATTTTTGCATATATTTGGAAATAAGGATAGGTTGAAAATTCCTGCAGGCAGCCAGCTAATTACCAACTAGATGTCTTGCAAGTTCTCTAGAATTTGCTTGCCAAGACAAACTTCCTACAAAAACAATCTCAGCTGAAGGCAGTTTTCAGGAGGACCGCTGTTAGAACACAGCATGTTATGATTCTTTTTCATACAGTGCCTTGACTACACACTGAGGTGTTATTTGGGGAACTGTTTTTTCCTATTGCCTAATGATAAAACTCCTTGCAAGGACATGCTCTATGTACATACTGTAAATTAATACCCTATGGAGGTCCTTCTTTAGAACAGCTATAACTGAGAAGAGAAAAAGTCCAATACAATTTAGACTCGCAGTTTCTTATTTTTTTTTTTTAATGCAGAGTTCTTAAAGGGAATGTCTATTCCTAAGGGTAAAGTATAAGGAACTGATGTAATGTTATAAGCTCTGTTACATTCTGTTAAACAAAAGATAAGGCAGAAATAAGTGGTTTCTTTCCTCACAGAATGCCATTTTTCATGGACAGGAAGGAAAATTTAAAAAAGAAAAACTTTTTACAGAATTGCTATATATAACCTTCCACCTCTGCTGAGACACAGAGTATTATGAAAACAAGAGAGAAAAAATGACCGATTCTAGGTAGAGAGAGCGTTTCACACCTTGATTTACAAACACAGACCTCTACCCAAGTAGATTTTCCTCTGGGGAATGAACAGAAGTCCCTCAAATGAGTCCCTGATTGGCTTCCCAAATTCAATTCTATTCAACTAACATTTATAAAGTATTGACTATGTTCTAGACACTGTGCTAGTTACTGGGGGCACAAAGACAAAGAAAGAGGCCCTACCCTCAAGACGCTTACATTCTATACCCCAGCCCAGCACCAGTAAAAAGAACTAATCTAACAGTGAGTTAAATGGAGAGCAAGATGTAGAAAAATCAAACTTCTAGTCATTGTGGCCTGATTCTAATCACTGGGATTTAATATGTAAATGATCAATTTCTCAAACTTTTGCCCTTAAAAATGATCATTAACACATGATTTAAAGCTTCAACCTATTTAACCAGGTGAATCTTCCTCCTAGGTCTAAATTTTCCTAGCTATACCTCATACTAGTCTCGAAAAAGCCTAGCAGATACTCAATAAATATTTCTGTCATCTCTACGCAGATTTCTAGATCTAAATATATCTAGCCACAATCTCTTTCGTGACCACCAGCCCCACATCACTGATTGCCTTTCGGATATCTGAAATTGGATGCTCTGTAAGCATCTACATATCCAAAATAGAACTCATTAGCATTCTCCCAAAACCCTCTCCTCCTCCAAATATCCTTATTACTCTCGAGGGCACTGCCATCCCCTGGTCACATAGGTTCCCAACATTGTTGGGATGCTCATCACTCCTCACATCCAATCTATTGTCAAGTCCTGTTGCTCCTACCTGGACACCCATCACCGTCCTTCCACTCACACTGCCACCACTGTTGTACAGACCCTACCATCTCTCACCTGGACTACTGCAGGAGCCTTCTAATTACTCTCCCTGCCCCAAGTTTCTCCCTATTCCAATCCATCTTGCTCTCAGTTGTCAAAATGATTTTCCTAAAGTTAGATTTAA
Source organism: Trichosurus vulpecula (assembly GCF_011100635.1). Classification (NCBI taxonomy): domain Eukaryota; kingdom Metazoa; phylum Chordata; class Mammalia; order Diprotodontia; family Phalangeridae; genus Trichosurus; species Trichosurus vulpecula. The sequence continues at coordinate 166,245,901 of NC_050578.1, forward strand.
TTATATCACTCCATTGTTGTTCAGGTTCAGCTGTGACCCCATGGACCACAGCACACCAGTTTTGTATATATTGAATTTTAGGAGCCGGTCCGGACATCCGATGTCCTGTACGCATTTAGAAATGCTGACTAGAACCAAGAAGATAGGTGAGAAGTGGAGATAGCAATTTGAGAGTCATCTAGTGATTTCTAAGAAAGAGAAAAGAGTTATATACAGATGTCATTGGGAAGAATAGGCAATAAATTAACATTTGTCAGCCAAAAAAGGAGTTTTCTGTAAATCCCCACAGGCATCGCAACTCGAAAGTCTGACCTACTCTCTCCTTAACTTCCTTGGGATGAAAGCAAGCTTGAAGGGTGATAGAAAAAAAAAAGAGAAGAGCCTGTAACTCCATCTTCCACTCCATCCAAGTTCGTCATTTCCACGACACTATCTATCCACACTCATCCTCTGCCATCCACTTTTCCTTTTGTCTTCAATCTTCTCCAACAACAGCTTCTTTTCTAACGAGTCCCATCTTCTCATAATGTGGTCAAAGTTATTTAAGCTTCAACTTTAGCATCTGACCTTCCAGTGAATAGCCTGAACTAATCTGTCAATTAATAGGTCACCCCATCTACTCAATAAATTCCAGTGGCTTCCTACTGACTTCCAAGATCAAATACAAAATGCTCTGTTTGGCATTTAAAGACTTTCACAAATGGGTCCCTTCTTATCTTCTTAGTCTTCTTAAACTTAATGCCCCCATCTACATACTCTAGGATCTAGCTACATGGATCAGCTTAGAGTTCTTCACACAACACATTCCTTACTCCATGTTTTGTCCCACTCTCCTCCACGCATGGAATTAATTGCCTCCTCTGCTCCTCTTCCTAGCTTTGACAGCTTTTATGAAGACTCAGATCAAATCCTACTTTCTGTAGGACACCTTTCCCATCCTCCCCAACCCTTTACTACTGGTGCCTTCCCTCTAATATCATCTTCCATTTACACTGAATATATATTTACTGAGGCTATTTAGATAGTGTCTATCCAATTAGAATGTGAGGCTTCATGAGGCGAGGGACCTTGTTTTGTTTTGTTTTTTACTATCTTTGTATCATCAGGGCTCAGTATAGGACCTGGCATATAGCATACACTTAATAAATATTTGTTGATTAATATTTATCTAAAGGCGTATCCAGATTTGCAGTTCATTTCACACTTTGTTTCACACAAATATTTCTTATAGCATGGCATGTTTTTTTTCTCCTCAAACTTCTGAAAAAATATTAAATTTAAGAGTCATCATTCTAAAGAATAAAGGTGAGGGACTATTTCACACAGGTTACAAAAATCACTGAATATTTACTTCACTTGAATATTTAGTTCACATTTATTCACTTGAGAAATGGGAGTGGGAGAATAACAAACAGCCTTATTTGGGAGGTAAAAGAAGGTCTTCACTCTCTCTTCATTCTCCAGGGCTGACTACTTCTCTTTCTGGCAAGACTGGACAACAGAGAATGCGAAATGGGAAACAGACTTCAGCTGGTATGAAGGAGAGTGAGGGAGTAAAAGGTTCGATTACCATTGAAGCCCTGATCATAGGGGTCAGAGCTCAAGAAAATACAAGACTTCAGTGGTATGACTCAAAGACTGACTGATTCAAACATTAAAAAGGACCAAGCAAATGACCACAGAAGCAATAACGTTCATAGGAGGGGGGAAAATAACAAAAGTAGGAAGCTGCCACTGAATCCTCTGAAATACTCAGAAAAGATAAAAAGAAAGGCAAATGCATTACGTTACACAGGGATTTGACGAAAGGAACACTGGTGATAATATATTTTAAATTATGCATGTCTACATGTATTAAGGATAATATACATATAAACATGACACAATGGTTTCATGCATGCTCCAATGCACGCTGGAATTCCCCCAAGCCAGTCCCACTGTGGGTAGAGCTCTTTTTTTTTTTTTTTGGCCAACTGCTTCATTTTAGAATTCACTGTGTAAAGGAAGCCTTTTCTAGTTACAAATCGTGTGGGTGGGCATATCTCTCTGGGTAGACTGAGTAGGAATGTTAAATAAATCAAGAACTAAGCCATCCGCCTGAGCCTCTACCTTACCGGCTATAGTGATAGGTATACCAGAAACTCCACAGTATGCTGAGTTTCCTACCTCGAGTCTGTGCAAGATCTTGCATTAGTGCCAGATATCTTTCCCATTTAGGACAAGCTTTAGGGCCAAGTTCCACAGCTCAAAACTGGGCATCTTTTTTGGCAGGGAGGGGGTAAGTTTTTCTCTTAATGTGCCAAAGGTGAGGAGAGAGAAAATTCTGTCACTAAATTCAACTTTAGCCATATTACCTCACAAGGACTGAGTATTTCCCATTGCCAGAAGGGAGCAACATTTCTTGTACAGTAGTACTGGTCCCCAAAAGAATAGGACAAAGACTTCACAGAGACCTAATCATAGAGATAACATCTAAATCCATGAAATAATGCACACTGGTGTACACCCAGGCAGTGCTTAGTACTTAACAATGATTACAAAAACTGGGGGTTACATACATTTTTCCCTTTACACACACACAAAAAAATCCCTTGTTAATATGTTGGCTGTTTGAAATTTCAGTGAATTGGGAGAGAAGAGTGGGGAAGGGGAAACATGCATTTATTGAGCACTTACTATGTGCCAGGTATTATGCTAAGCCTTTATAATTGTTATGTCTTTTGAGAGTTATAAGAAAGCTATTCCCCAATTGTCCATAGAAGTGTGTTTAGAGACAAAGGGTGTCAGCAGTGAGTTACAGGCTTGAATGGGGAGAGTCAACCTCTACCTCCACAGCTCTTCTCTTTTTTTTTTCTATCACCCTTCAAGCTTGCTTTCATCCCAAGGAAATTAAGGAGAGAGTAGGTCAGACTTTTGAGTTGTGATGCCTGTGGGGATTTACAGAAAACTCCTTTTTTGGCTGACAAATGTTAATTTATTGCCTATTCTTCCCAATGACATCTGTATATAACTCTTTTCTCTTTCTTGGAAATCACTAGATGACTCTCAAATTGCTATCTCCATTTCTCACCTATCTTCTTGGTTCTAGTCAGCATTTCTAAATGCGTACAGGACATCAGATGTCTGGACTGGCTCCTAAAACTCAATATATACAAAACTGAACTCATTAGTTTTCTTCAAAATCCTGCTCTGCATACCCTGAGAGTTATCTTTGATTCTTCTACCTGTTATATACAATCAACCAGTAAGTCCTATTTTGACTGCAATATTTCCCATTTATCCCCATTTCTCTATTCTCACTGTCAGAATGCTAGCATATGCTTTCATCACCACTCACCCTAGACTATTTTATACACACACACACACACACACACACACACACACACACACACATATATATAAAAGATTATAATAAATAGATTATTTAATAAATATTTATTATAATAATATTATAATAATATTTAATAAATAGATTATTTAATAATAAAAGATTAGTGCCTTGCACATACTTTCTGCTCCCTGCCAATAGATAAATAAATAGATAGACAGGTAAATAAATAAATAAATAACCGGCATTTTTGGCAGTTCCATGTTTTTTACTCCCACTGGAGCTGCCATCCGTAGGCTATCCCCATAATACTTTTTCTTCCTCATCACCTGTTCAATTCCTAATCAGTCATTAAAGCCCAACACAAATGCTTCCATCAAACTTTCTTGGTACTTGTGATCCATAATGACTCTTCCCCTCCATTCTTATGTAGCCCCTTTGTTTTGTGATTTTCTGACAGAGTTTTTGAGGGACTCCAGGCCTACAATTTTATCACTATAGGCCATGGAAAGGGAACTCCATGGTATAATGACGTATATTGCAACTGTGTATGTTTCTATCTTATCCCCCAATAGAATGCAGGCGCCCTGATGATGGGGGCTGCTTTACCTAAACTTTGAATATTCCCCAGAACATAGCAGCACAAGTGCTCTGCAAACACTAAGTGTTTTTAATAAAATTGTTTCCTTAAAAATTTGGACTTTACTTGGTGAAAATTTTCTTTTCAATTATTCAGTTTTTAGAAAATTCCTGTGTCCTAACGGTTGCAGAAAATATTAATGATTTTAAATATTTCCCCCTTCAAACAGGCCCCTGTGAGGACTCTCTCTTTCCCAAGGCAGACTGGCACCTACTTTGCAATGTAAAAGTTACCCAAGTCTCTGAAAAGTTAAATGATTTGCCCAGGGTCAAACAGCCACAATGTGCCAGAGACAAGACTTCAATCTAGGTCTTCCTGACTCCAAGACCAACTCCCCCTCCACAACACTAACTCTTAAAGATTTTAACATTTCCTTCCCTTCAAATATGGTAATGTCTCCTCAACATTCATCATTTTTCTTGCCCTTCTCTGACCTCTGATCAATAGTCAAGCTACCACTGTTCTTGGTTTCATAAAGCCAAGCAAATACCAACTTCCTTAAGTACACAGAGTTTTCTGGAAATTTACATTTGAATCCTTTTCAGTAAATCCCACTGCAAGCAATCTGTTTTGTAACTCTATCTTTTAGGTTACAAAAAAAAATTTTCAGTCACTTTTCCAAAAAATACATTCCTGAGTTGGGTTAGGGTGACCAAATGGCCACGTTTAGAATGCTGCGAACCAAATTGAAATTTTGTCCTTACTTTGGTAGAGTGTCTTCCAACCAGCAACCTTTCTGTTGTTATTTTTGACCTGACTCTATGGCACTGGCAATTCAACCAGGGCTAAAATAACTGGTAGCATTAGAATGATTCTTAAGAAATGAGGTTTTGTCTAAAAAAAGAAAACAAAAAACAAACCAAAAAAAAAAAAAAACCGAAGGAGAAAAGAGAAAGGTCTGTCTCCCAAAGCTAACTGCTTATCTCTTTTTTTCTTTCTTTTGAGGTAATTGAGGTTAAACGACTTGCTCAGGGTCACACAGATAGTAAGTGTCTGAGGCCAGAGCTGAATTCTGGTCCTCCTGACTCCAGAGCTGGGCCTCTATCTATCTATCTATCTATCTATCTATCTATCTATCTATCTATCTATCACTGTGTCACCTACTTCCCCCCACCTATCTCTTTTAAGCACACTACAGAGTTGCCAGCTTGAACAAAACCAGCTAGACAAAGTGAATTCAAATTTGAATTTTCAGTTTGGACAAATTAAATTGGAATATCTTCATTAAACAGACTTAAAAGAGTCTTCATTCCTGCAACTGAACTGAGCAAATATCTGATTAATAGGGTCTTCCAAATTCTCTGCTCTGAGGTCTCATGATGAAAACGTGCTACCCACCTTCTGACAGAGAGGTCAGAGTAAGACTGGGACATGGTTTTTTTGGACCTGGCCAATATGGGGATTTTGCTTCTTAATCATACAAGTTTGTAGCAGGAGTTCTGCTTTCCTTTCTTTCTCACGGTTGGGTGTAGAGGGGAACAGAGTTTGAAGGGAGAAAAGATAGATTTTTATTTATTGGAAAAAAATGTTTTTTGGAGAAAACTTTGCATTTGGATTAAATGATAACTAGAAGTCAGGAGATCTAGGTTCTAGTAGGGGTTTGAATAACTTCAAGGAAGACCTCAGTTTTCCCCTATCATATGAAATGAGAAAATCAGATTATATGATCTCTACTGGCCAAAAAAACTCTAAGATTCGATAAGACTAAGATATCTTTTGTTCTTTTAGAATTGCCCTGGAGAAAAGGCAAAATTCTGATGAAAGCCTAGAAAGGAAGCCCTAGGGGAAGGAGGTCTGCCAGTACAACCAGAACCCAAAGGCAGGCCCCACTTTTTGCCATCACCTTCACTGATAAAGAGAACTATCCCATCTGGGACAAGAAAAAGAAAATTAACTCAAAGAAGGGGATTATAGGCAAGCATTTTGTACATATGTTCTTTTCACAAGGATGTCTAACATTCCAAGATGAAACGAAATTCAGGATGCTCTTTCCGGACCGCTAAACTGGGGCTCCAGCTTTGTGGTTTTATTGTGCAATGTTCAAGACTTGGCCCACAGGAGGGTAGCATTTTTAATTCCTTGGCAAGGCCAAGCCTCTATTTGAGGCTGTCTCTCTCTCTGGCCACAGTTAATAGCATCACTAACACCTAACAAAGAATGCAAGCATCTGCATGCAGCCCTTACGCAGCTTCAGATGTCAGCAATTGTTACAGAAGAAACACAGACCCTGAACTCAGGGCTTGGCTTTCTTGCCAGGAAATGATTTTCAACTACTTTGTTTTAACACCTTCACCTCTGAATTCTTTGTAACTGTAGTTCAACCTAGGGGCTAAAATACACCTAAGTCTCAGCTTTTAAGTCTCCACGTGTTTATAATTTGGGATCGCTATTTTTAAACGCGCTTTTATATTTATCTTCAAGTCAAACAGCTGCGTTATCTAAACGGATTGCATTCTCAACACCACAAAGCAGTTATGGCGCACTTCTAAAGAGGCTCACATGGTGTCCAGGCATAGGGGAATACACTCCTGGCTCAATTACTCAAATCAGGGATGTCGCTGTGCTGACATTTTCACCCTCACAGGCAGCAACAACACGTCCCTCTCCCCGATGATGGACAAACTGCACCAGAAGCCTAAATGATTCGTCATTCGCTTCTGATCCCCTCACTTCCTCTGGTTTAGAAGCCTGAAAGTGAAGGAGATTTCCTATGCAACCACGGTCATGTTAACTTATATCTACAGTGGCCCAAATACCTGGCTAACTCCAAGACTACCTGCTAAGGTTGAAAAAAAAAGAAAAAGACATAATTGTTCAAGTAGTGCATCTGTTTTCTTAATATATCGCTGAATATATCTCCATCTTCTCTGGTCTCGGACTACTAAGCAACAGTAGGACAATTCTCCTGTATTTAGTGCCACCCCCACATAATAATTGCCTTATATTTATTTTGTATATTTTTCCATACATATATATGTAAATATACACATAAACATACCCCCATTTATATATCACATACTTAACATGTATGTAACATACACATGCATACATGATAATCTCACTCATAAAAGACCTGCTCACTGAGGGCAGAAGGCATTTCATTTTTGTCTTTTCCCAGCACCTAAGGACAACTAGGTGGTTCAGTGGATAGAATGCCAGGCCTGGTATCAGAAAGACTCATCTTCCTGAGTTCAAATCTGGCCTCAAACATTGGGTGAACCTGAGCAAGTTACTTAATTTTGCTTGCCTCAGCTCCTTTATCTGTAAAATGAGCTAGAGAAGAAAATGCAAATCACTCCAGTATCTTTGCCAAGAAAACCTCCAAAAAGGGGTCGCAAAGAGTCAGACGCTACTGAAAAATGATTGAACATACACAGCACCTAGTGCCGGCCACTTAACAGCTGACTGATAAATGCTCGTTGACAGCTTGATTTTCATCCCCTAATGAACATTAATAAAAGAATTGAAATTTTCCAAGATGGGGGAAAATATAAGCATACTTTAAGAAAGAAAAAAAAACAGCAACTTTGTATTGCCTAGCATACCTTCTACCCCACCAATAAAACTTCATATACGTGTGTGTGTATGTATATATATATATATATATATATATATATATATATAAAATTCTTGTATAACTCACAAGTCCAAAACAGTACCTAAACAAATTCTTGTTGAATGATGGATACATTCACACTTGCATTTCTTCATATGATAGGCATGTCAATACATCAAGGACTCAAGACTGTTTTGGTATGAGAAATCCCAACTTGGAAAACTCCTTTCACTACAACAGATCACAATCCACAGATGATATGTAATCTGAGCCTTGCCTGAGGCTTGTGGAGATAAACTCACAAGTGCCAGGGGCAGAATTTGAACCGAAGTCTTCTAGAAGCTAAGTATAGCATTCTATCCATTATGCAATGCTACTCTCATGTTAAATAAATATGCTGCTAAAAAATTAACTTACTAGGCTTAATGGGTAATTACTAAACATAGTAGGAGATTGCTATGTAAAAGCACACTATGATAAATTCTTTGATAAGGGCAATAATCCTTGGTTTATCTGTATCTATATTTTCCAGTTCACATTTTTGTAGACTGGATTTTCTTAACATGTCATTTCTAGTTGGCCAAGAAAACACTATTAATGGCAATGGATTTGGCTGAAAAGATCAATTTATTTTCAACTGTCTTCATTTTATTATTAACATATGAATGATATGATTGAATGAAAAACTATTTATTAACACTTACTAGGTGACCAGCAAAGTTGTAAGTACTACAAATATCCCTGCACTCAAGGAACTCACGCTCCAACTGGAGGAAACAACCTTGAAAAGGCTCAACTGCACAGCAGGAGGAAAGGTCCAGAAGTCCTATATGTTACAGTGGTGGGGCAGATACTAATGCCAGGGTCTGGAGCACATATAAGAAGGGCAAATGTTGAGGCCTGGACCAGGAAGACCTAAGGATCCAGTAGGGTGGAAGATGATAAGGCGGTATTTCCCAAGACATAAGGCTGAAGGGGAATATATCAATCAAAAGAAAAGATGTAATCAAAGGAAGGAAAATACAAGGTGACAAAAGAGAAGAGGTTTCAACTTTCAGATGGGCAAAAAGTTCAGTTGATTTCTCCGTGGATGATTTTCTCCTTTGTTCTGAATCAGTTTTAACAGATCAGGAGCCCTATTTTATGGCACAACAGAAACAGCACATAGATCATAGGCTCATGGATTTGGAGCTGGAAGGGATCTCAGGTCATCAAGCCCAAAACCCTCTTTGTACAAATTAGGTAACTGAGGCCCACAGAGGTACAAGGAACTGTTCTGGGTTGTACAATCTGAACTAAGGTCTTCTCGTAGTCCACACTGTACATCTAATTCCTCTTGAGACTCATGAAGATCAACTCCTTGCCCATGGTTCCAGAGTTCCTCTGAAGAGCCTGCCTCAGATATACTTTCCCTCTTCCCCTCTTGGATTTCACAGGGTTGGTACTAACTCTATGGATAAATAATTAAGTGTCCTGGACATTAATTCTCTGGGCCTCGAGGTGAGAGTGGGGCATTCATATGACTGATAAAAAAAAAATGGAAATTGTCAGAATCAACCTCATTACAATTATGCCATTAACATTTTATGAAAATCAACCTGAATGATCAGTTTTAAAGATTCTACTAAAGAATGGAATTACGTTCTGAACTAGCTAAAATAGAAATGGCAAAAAATTAAGTAACCAATTAACTATGCAAAGACAGAATCAAAGTCATCGCCTCCCTCCCCCATGTTAGCTCTATGTTTATCAGGTGAGAAAAAGGCTCAATCAAACAAAGACTTTGGACTAAGTATGAAAAATCCTTGGAAGTCACTGGATGAATTCCAGGGATATTACACAGGAAACCTGTTTGAATTGGGTGAGGGACTGGGTGAAGGACTTGGTAGTAGCCTGTGAGGCCTGCATAAAACTATGGAATTAATTCAGAACCCAAGAAATCTGAGCAAACAAAGAAGAGAGAACGTTCCATTCAAACCCCTGAGAAAAAAATCAATTGGGGCTGGGGAGGTAGGACCATAGAGCCTAGCCTCTGCTTTGTTTTTATTCTTGGATGCCTTACAATTCCCCTTGACTAGAAGAGGACTTCATAAACTTGGGAGATAAGAGGACTCTCATCTTCTCATAGGCATCCTATTAGAGTCTCCAGTTCAGCTAAAGAATATTTGTATTGGGAATCAAGGACAGATGAGAGAACACAAGATTCTGCCAAGAATCCAGCAGAAAAAAGCTATACTTTGCCTACAGGGCCATCTTGAGGACTCTACCTAAAAGGTTTCTGGGGCCTGTGAGTAACCCCTTTGCCACATATACTTTCTAAGTGAGAGTAACCTTTCCTCAGGACTCTGTCCAACTAATGGTTATAAGTCAATAATCATAGCATGACGAACACCAATGGGGCTTATGAGCTACAATATTAGAAAAGATATCTCTTCCCTAACTCTTCAGTACAAATCCTAGTGCAAGTGGGACTTGGCATAAGAGCTCCAGAGTATACTCACCTTTGCAAACTTAAAAAAACAAACCTCAATCCATGGAGAAATGGGACTGGCCTGAGCCCACATATGTCATCAATGTGACCTCATGTATTTCATTGCCACTCAATGACAAAATGGGAATGAAACATAAATTCATATGGGAATGATTGGCTAATAAATTCATTGCTACTTGATTATTCAGTCCCATATAACTTCAATTAGCAATCATTTTATGGCAACAACAATCCTTAAAGCCTAGATTCTGGACACTTTTCCCATTTGTTTTCTGAACTTTTGAGTCTGTATACACAAACAAGGTGGCTATCACCACAAGGAATACCCAACAAACCATTTGGAATCCACCTTCTTATCTCTGCAGTAACTAAACTATTGCTTGTCCATAGCCTTCCCTCCCTCTTCTCATCCACCCTCACACTGAATTATCTTCCTTTAAAAAAAGAACTCTACAGATTCCAAAATCCAAAAAGCTCATCTGACCTGACATTACAAAAACAGAAGTACAGAACAGGGGTGTACTCGGCCCTGGTCAGATCAAATGTGGAGTTATACGTCAAGTTCTGCATGCATGCCACATTTTAGAAAGACCATTGACAAGCAGGGACACATTGAGAATAGAATGACCAAGATGGAAAGGAGCCTCAAAATCATGCCATTCCAGGATAAACTGAAGAAACCTCCAGATGTTTAATGGTCTGGAGAACAGAAACCTCAGGGGTAATGTGATAGTTGTCTCCAAATATTAAGAACTTTCATGTGGAAGTTCCCCTTCGGTCCGAAGGCCAGAGCTAGGACCAATGGATGGAAGCTACAGTAAGCAGATTTGGATTTAATCCTTCCTTAAAAAGTTAAGTGGAATGTGTTGTCCTGAGAGGTAGCGAGTCCTTTACCACTGGAGGGTGTCTGGGATATCACAGAGGGGATTAATGCTTCGGAAGGGGCTGGACTTCATGGCTTATGAGGCCTTCTAATTCTACAGTTTCATGATTCTATGAGCATTAATTAAAGCAATGAAAACAATACTCCCCCACCCCAAGTTAGAAACCTAATACATCATTTTAAGCTGTTTGTTCTTTTCTTCAGTGTTTATTCCTCAATGTAAATGCTACCCTCTCTTTGTTAAATAGTATGAAATTCTGGAGGGCAGAGGAACCTGGGCAACAAACTCCATGAGAATAGAGACTGTCCTATGTAAGCTTTGTGTTCTCCCAAGGCCTAGCACTGGGTTCTACACACAGTAGGTACACAGTGAATGCTTGCTAAATGGCTAAATGCTGAATGAATAAGACTAAGTAGAGAGCCCACTAAATTATATTAACTCAGCACACTATTAGAACTTCCATCTATCAAGGACAATACTATTTATTATAACTCCCTGTACAGAGGATTGCATTGCTTTTTTGCCTTTTAAACCCAAGTGAAAAACATAATTCATCAAGATTGTCTTTTAGTTAGGAAAAGTTCTTCCTTCAATTTTTAGAACAAATGAATTAGAGACTGAAATGAGGTAATTACTACTGCATTCATCCACAAGTACAAATGAATTATAAACATCTCACCCAGAAACAAATTCATCTCCCTAACAATGAACTTCCATGTTAGGGGGAAGGAAGAGATTGAGCCAAGATCCAGGTGCCACTAAGGTGGGGTTGCCTCCAGTCTTGCGTTTTCAGATTCCTCTACATCCAAAGGATTGGATTCTGTCTCATTCAATGCTGCAGCCAAATACTTACATCAACATGTTTTTACACTTATGGCAAGTCATAGTGGGGGAAAAAAAACAATTCCTTCAGAATACTCACCAATCCTGCAATGGGGGTGGGCAATCTATTGATCTTTTTTACAAGTCCTGGTTTTATAGCATTCAGCAGCCTGTCACGAGAAAGACAATATGTTAAAGTAAGAAATAAAGATGACCACATAAATCATTTTTATCCAGCGATACAAAAGGAAGATGGAAAAAAAGCTGCAAATTTAAAGCAGGTTACGTTAAGTACACACGTAAATAGATTTGGCAATATCCAACTTTGGTTGTGTTGATTCAAGTTTTAGTATTTGAAAAAGTCAGGGGATTTTTTTCCTTTCAGTGGGTAGGTGTGGAAAGACCATAGAGCTGTCAAACGCTGTCTATGTTGTCAATCTTGTGGAGATTTGTGAAAGTGATGAAAAAATATTTTAAAAAAATTAATTTTAAAAATATCATTGAGAGAAGAGAAAGGGAAAGGGTAATAAGAGTAGTAATAACCTAACATTTACATAGGGCTTACTATGTGCCAGGCACCGTGCTAAGCATTTTAAAATTATCTCACTTGATTTTCACAACAACCCTGGGAAGCAGTTGCTCTTATTACTCTTACTTGACAAATGAGGAAACTGAGGCAAACAGCATTTAAGTGACTTGCCCAGGGTCACACAGTGAAAAAGTGTATGAGGCCAGATTTGAACTCAGTCTTCCTGACTCCACGCTCAGCGCTCTATCCACTGCACCAGTCACAGTTTGTGAGGTATTGTGAGAGAATCAAGAGGTAAGCAAACCTAGTTTACGATAGGCAGGTAGGTGCTACAGTACACAGAGCACTGAACCTGTAGTCGGAGAGACCTGAGTTCAAATCCAGCCTTAGATACTTAAGACATGTGACCCTGGGCAAGCCAATTAATCAACGGCTGCCTCAGTTTCCTCAATTATAGCATAGGAATGCTAACAGCTCCTACATCCCAAAGTTGTTCCTTCTTGCAACAGGGATTAATTTTCCCCCAAAAGTGGTATCCTAACTGTCCTTGCTTCTTTGATGCAGCTTCATGGTCACCCAAGAATAAAAAAAGTCTCACCAAGGTGGGGTCAATTTCTGAAGACCATGAAAGTCACCACATCCTGCCCCCATGAGGTGCCTTTCCATATGGAGACAGGTTAGGGATTAGGGGTAGTCTGTCCAGAAAAGCTAAGTGCCAGAATATCCTTACTGAATATTCTTGCTGTGTGAGGACAAAGTAAGGCTCCTTTGGTTAATTGTTCAATGACTTTCAAAGGCTGACTCATTTCATCCCAACAACAAACCTGAAAGAGGCCAATGGGTCACCTCCAACATGGGGTACAATGGAATGAGCTGGATTAATATAATAGAGGACTTTGAGGGAAAAGACTGAGAAAGCGCCTAAAATGAAAAGGTGGAATTATCAGATCAGTCTAAGGGTTCAAAGGACCTTGAGGCTGGTAGAAGCTGCCAGAGCCTGGGCTCCTGGGCACTCTTCAAGAACAAGGAGGTTATGGAGGCAGAATCACGCATCAAAGGAAGGCCTTTCACACGCAGGCTTTTAAAGTAAACAGGAAATATTCACTGGTCATTTTAGGCAAGTCATTTCACTATGAGTCTTAGTATCCCCCACGTGCACTATAAAATGGGGGTAATGAGACTTGCATTACTTACCTCAAAGGTTGTTGTGGGGGGTGGGAGGGGAATGCTTTTTAAACTTCAAAATACACAAACGTGAGCTACTACTGAATCATGTGGACGATATATAAACTAGGTATGCTTTGTGGGGAACAACCCCCAGGTGTGAAAGGCATTCTGGAGAAAAGGTATTTCTGGAACTCAAAATTGAAAACAAGAAAATGCAAGTGAAGGAGATGGGAATGACAGCGGGAGAGAACAGGCCTCAGGAGCCCGTGGTTAACTGCTGGAAGACAAACACAGGGAGAGTAGGAAATGAGCAAGAAGAATGACAAATCTCACTTTCTAGAGACAGGTCTGTTTTGACTGGCATTATGGTAATATGTTGAAACAGAATACAAGAGAATACAGTCTATTCAGAAAGGCCAGATTGGGGATAGGGGAAAATTTGGTGCTTATTCCCACATGCAGGAAGTAGGAGGAGACCAGTGGCTAGAAAAATTTCTGGGTTAAGTTTCAAGGGGAACCTTATGGCCGGGGTTTATTACAATCCTCCAAACCAAGAGGAAAAACCTGGCTTCGCCTTTTTACAGAAGCTTAGCAAAGATGCCAAGTCTTGGAATTTATTGGTGATGGGGATTTTAACTAACCCGCCATCTGTTAGAAAAGCAGTATACAAATGCATTCTAAGGGGGCATTAACAATATGTCTTGAATTTAACCTGGCACTTGATTTTGTCTTCCATAGGTGGGCATTCATAGGAACAATGTTGTCCCAAGTACAATAATATGGTAATGCAAAGGAGATTACTATTCAAGTGCCCACATGGGATTATAAAGATCACAGATTTAGAGCTGGGAGAGCCCTCAGAAAGTATCTTATCCTCATCTCTAGTTTTAAAGTTGAGGATATGGAAGCCCAGAGGTCAAGGGATGTGTCCTCAAGTTCACAAAGGTTACTGCATTGCAGAGTTGAGATCTCCACTTTCAGCATGCTTTAAGAGTCAGGGACCATCTTGGAATGAGCCATCACCTTGGATGCTTTTCTTAGCAAACTGTACTCCTTGGAACACTTGTCTACCTGTGGAACTTCTGTTAAGGCTTCAATGTTCAGGCCCTTTTAGGCCTCAATGTCCTGGGAATCAGTTTCTTCCTCAAAATAATCTGGGGAACCCCCCTCACCTTTGGCCCGGAACATAGTTTTTGTATATGGAAATTTGGTACCCCCTGCATCCAGCATCCAACTTTTCTCTCTCTCCAGCTACCACATATTCCAAATCACAAGTGGGTTTTCCCTGGGACACTTATTTAAAGCTAAAAGACTATTCATAGAAACAACAAAAGTAAAATTCTGTTAATCAAGAGGGCTTCTAAAAGAGTTCCACCCAGAAATCATCCCAGATAGAGAAGATATAATATAAAAACAGCACTAGATTTGGAGTCTCAAGATTTGTATTTGAATTCTACCAGTGATACTACCCTCTGTGACCTTGGGCAAGTCAATTCTCCTTCCTAGGCTTCAGTTTCCTCATCCTCATTTCTTCTGTAAATGTAAGGGTGCTGGACTATCTGGTTTCAAATGACCTTTCCAGTTGTAAATACTGTTTCTGTGGATGGTTTGAAAATGTCCCACTAAATAACCACCCTCTTCTTACACACACACACACACACACACACACACACACACACACACCTTTCAGCATTACAGGGACACATATTACATAATAAAGGTACAGAAACACACCAAAAATGAATAACCCCAATTTACATATCCGTGTCCCTCCCCTCCAGCACTCTCTCCACTCCACACCCACCCATCTCTGTTCATCAATAGCATTTAATCTGAATTTCAGGGAAGTAGCCAAGTTCATTAATTATTATATGAAGCTTTATTCATCTGATCCTCAAGACAACCCTATGAAGTAGGTTCTATCATTACATCTATTTGACAGATGAGGAAAACGAGGCAAGGAAGACTAAATCTGCTAAGAAGTATCTGGGAGAGATGCAAATGCCAAGCCTCAGGGCTCTTCACAAGGTTACCTAGTTGCCTCATAATTTCTTTACACCAGTTTTTCCCAATGCTTCTTTGGGTTTTGGTCATATGTGTTGATAGGGTTGTTGAAGAACACCTGCCAAAGAACTGAGTCAGGAAATGCTGAAGGTGTCCTGATGAAATCTGTTTTTACAATTCCATCGCTTAAGCTACAGAATGGCAAAAAAAAAAAGAGGCCGCTTGTTAAAAAAAAAAAAATAGTGTGGGACAAAGAGCACTGGACATGAAGTAAGGAGAGGCCTGGGTTTCTATGACATTTTGAACCCATTAGCTGGGTTCAAATGATTAGGGGTAAATCACTTCAACTCTCTGAGAGTAAGTTTTCCCAAGTGAAAAATAGTGAAAAGAAGCACCCTTACTCACAGGGCTTTTCATGAGGATCAAGTGAGATTATGTATAGAAAATACTTTGCAAACCTGTGTTGTTAGCTAACATGAAGAGCTTCCTTTCTTTTTCTGGTCATTTTCACTGCAATTCGAAGGCATTGCCAATAAGTGGCAAGAGTTACTATTGTGATCAGTCCAAAAATTGAACTTTCACTAAGGATCAAGTTCATAGCTCACTGCTTAACACAGATTTATAAATACAAATTTGCCAAATATGGGCAGATTAAAAATGCATGTTATCTTATAACTTAACAACTAAACAACATGGAGTTTTATTCATAGCAAACCTATTAAAATGAATGAAATTTAGGAATAAAATTCATGACTTTCCCACAAACTCCCAAATTCCTACAATAGTAAAGTTACACAACTCACCCTATCTTGGCTGGGTGCCAATTGCCCCTCCATTAGTTTACTTTCAATTTCACAGCTTGATACCTTCTCTATCAAGAAGGTCTTTTCTATAACTGCTTCCCTGCCAGTCTAGGGATTCATCGGTCTTGCTTCTGAGTTAGATGATTACTTCCAGGAACAAGGTTTTCCTTCTCTTTCTCCACCCAAGTATCCTGCCTCCTTCTGGTTTTCTCAGGAAGCATGCTAGCTAGCATCCTGCTGATGAAAGCCCCTGGTGCTCTGCGTTTACGTTCCAAACATAGAAGCCCAAATTTGTGAAGAGTCACTCTAAGTCCTTCTGCCTGCTCGGTACTGAAAACTGGTTATAAGTAACAGGGGGTTGACCAACTACTTTCTTGCAGAGTTCTCTGGTTTCCCCTAGCAACCTTCGATAATAACTCCTTTAGCAAATTCTACACAAAGTTAAAAGAGACAACATCCCTTACAAATAAAAGGGCAGATTGAAAAGCCCACTAAAGAGAAAAAACTGGCTTTCGGTCAAGTCAGTTCACCATATGAAATCAGAGAACCCACCAAACTGGCTGCCTGCAGAAGCTACTTTCTAGAAGTGTGATATCTGAGGACAATAGTGTGGAAGAAAGATTTGCACTGGTTCTGTTTGGTCCCGGGGGGCAGAGGAGCAAAGGGTAGAAGACATAGGGAACCACATTTAGGTTTGATGCCAGGAGGGACTACCTGACTGTCCAAAAGCAGGAAGGGGGGCATTTGGAGGTAATGATCTCCCCATCACTGGAAGGCTTGAAGGAATGAACAGCTAACTGACCACTTGTCTACAATAGTAGGAAAGGATTCTTGTTCAGATTCAGGTTAGAACTCCGATAGCCTTTCAAACCCTAAGGTGCTGGGATGCTCCCCTCCAAAAAGAGCATTTACGTTTTAAATTCCATCAGAATGTTATTAAAATACCCTAAAAAAAAAACTGCTTAGGGGCAGTCTCTTAAGTGCCACAGTGTCCAATGTAGTGCTGGGCACACTGAAAGTACCCAATAACAACTTGTTGACTGAATGAAGCAATTGATTCAACTGCCCTCTGTTGAGATGTGTGCTGCTGCTACTGCCACATTCCGGGGTGACTTGGTTAGCTGACTAAAATTCATCGTATTTATCTTCTCCTGAGGTAGATGTAAACAGTTAAGTCCTATTCTAAGATCCCTCATTTTAGCTCTTCTTAATTTAACCAAGAACCTGGGGCCCATGGGCAGATTTCAGGGGATCTGCGAACTTGTATAAGAAAAAAATATTACATCTTTATTTCAATATCCTCTGTGATCCTGAGCATTTTTTTTCATATATTTAAAAACATTATTCTAAGAAGGGGTCCAAAGGCTTCACCAGACTTCCAAGGGGGTGTCCACAGCACAAGAAAAGATAAAAGTTCCTGACCTGGAAACCTTCTATTTTGGCTTTTACTTCCTAGATCTAAAAGTGCAAGAGGGAAGGCTGGAGGAACAGTGAATAGAGCACCGGGCTTAGAGTCAGGCAGAGTCATCTTCATGAGTTCAAATCTGGCCTCAGACACTTAGTAGCTGTGAGAACCTGGCCAAGTCGCTTTATCAGTGCAGGATCTCTGCCAACAAAACCCCAAATGAGGTCCTGAAGGGTTGGATCCAACTGAAATGACTCAACAACAACATTTCTATTTCTGTCAGGTCACAAATGTCTCATAGTTTATAGACAAAAGACAAAAATGAGGATAAACATGCCTAATATTTCCATGATTGAGGCAGCTGTATTACTTTATCATGTAAATATTTCCCTAATGCCATATACAATTTACTGTCTATGATAATAATATTTAACATTGAATCTACAGTGTCCAACATGCCAGATACCTGCTTGCCTTACAGTTTGAAAACTTAAGAATTTTTGTTATTGTTGTTGCAAATAATAGGTATCATATGAGAAGTCCAACAACACTGTCATGGTCAAGTATGAAGGTGTCAACCTGTACTTTTACTACAGAACAAATCTGTCCTTTCCACAGAAATGTATGCACAAGCACACTGGAATCAACAAGTATTAACTGAATGAGGGAAAAAAATTTATTAGCCAAGCACTGTTAAGTTCTAGAAATACAAATACAAAAGTGAAACTGTGCATGCCCTCAAGAAGTTTACGTTCTAATGGGGGATGATGGTCAGGGAAAAGATTTAGGGTACAGGAAGTCACAAGCACAGTTAATAGTGGAATAGCACAGTCCATTTACATACCCTTTCCAGAGTAGTGATTATAGGCCATAGTTATCAGGGAAATAGAGAGGGGTTGCAGGAAGAGAAGGTGAGGACACAAGGTCCCATGGAAGACATAACCCAGTGAGAAGATATAAAGCAGTAAAAGCAGTCTTTACCCTCAAGGAATTTGCTTGGAATCAAAGGATCAGAAAATCTTAAGGGTTACAAAGGATGGTAGAAGTTATCTAGTACACCACACGCACAAAAATATTTATAGCAGTTCTTTTTATGGCGGCCAAGAACTGGAAGTTGAGAGGATGTCCATCAATTGCAGAATGGCTGAACAAGTTGTGGTATATGAATGGAATGGAATCCTATTGTTCCATAAGAAATGATGAACAGGTGGACTTCAGAAAAACCTGGAAATTCTTGCATGAACTGATGCTGAGTGAAGTGAGCAGAACCAGAATATTGTACACACTGTGTGATGACCAACTTTGATAGACGTAACTCTTCTCAGCAATACAAGAATCTATGACAATTCCAAAAGACTCATGATGGAAAATGCTATCCACATCCAGAGAAAGAACTGTGGAGTCTGAATACAGATCAGAGTATACTATTTCCTCTCTTTTTTTGTTTTTTGTTTCTTCTTTCACATGATTTTTCCCTTTGGTTCTAATTCTTCTTTACAACATAACTAATGTGGAAATATGTTAATATGATTGTACATGCATAGTTTATATCAGATTGCATGCCATCTTGGGGAGGGAGGAACAGAAGAAAAGTTAGAATTCAAAATCTTATAGAAGGGAATGTTGAAAACTAAAAACAAACAAATAAAAAAATATTAAAGAAGAAAAGTTATCTGGTCCAACCCTAACATGAGGTAAGAATGTTCTCTTGCAATTGAACATCAAGCCACAGCTGAAATGCCCGAAGTGACAGGCAATTTGTTACCTTAAACACGGTAAAGACAATTCTGACTGTTAAGAAATTGTTCCTGACACATGGTCACATTTGGTTCTGACATTGCTCAAAATGGTAAGAGCAAAGATAGACCAAATATCAAATTGTGCTTACTACTGTTTCCATTTTGGTCCAAATATCCACTGAGGTTTCAGCCTCTGGCTACCTATATGTGGTCTCATAGTAACCAGTCTATAAACTGAGCAATTCATGGGTTGTCCATCATCCTAGCTGTGTGATCCACCCAGGATCATGGCACATGATAAACTGCCTCTAAGACATCTGACACCCAGGACCTTTTGTGGCAGAGCTCTTCATTCGTCATGCAGGCATGGACATGGAGATTCTGCATACCATTCTTCTTACTGCACACTGAGAGAACACAGGCTGCTAAATCTTTACAATGGACCAAACTTCTGGTGCACAGACCTCTAGCACCACAGTGTCAAATATTTCTGCCCTGATCAATATGGGGGGAGAGAGAGAGTGAGTGTGAGTGTGTGCGTGCATGTTTAAATAAAAGAAGTCTTTCTTTACACTAAATGCAACTGACAATTTGCAACTTCTGCCCATTTCTCCTAGTTCTGGGAACACTTAGAAGAAGTCTAATCTTTTTTCTAAATATCAGAGTGCTGTTCAAGCTTTGTACATAGTCTTATGGAATAGAATACAGGCGGCCAAAAAAAAAAGTTATTCTGTGACTAACATGAGTTCTGAGGCTCTCTGGCTGGTCTTGGTTCAACTGGCCATTCACTGGAGCCATATTCAAAAGTCTTCCAAAATGATAGGACTTACCAGAGTTTAGTCTCTGCTGACATATGACCTTTGAGAAGCCACAGCCATATCCACATACCAATGAAACACCAACCGATTCTATCCAAATACAATGGGTGAACAATAATAAAGATCCAACAAGAAAAGATTTCAGAGGAGCAAAAGACAAAGCCAGGATATATCTACTACACTGATGTCATCTAGCTAAACATGGAAAAAAATAGATCCCGTTTTTGACCATAAGATCTCGAAAAAAAATTTTTTTTGTTGCTAGGAAATATAGGGAAAGCCTAATTTAATTCCTTTCTACAATCCAATCTCCCACTCAGCAGAATAACATTGTTTATTTCTCTGCAATAGTTTTACTCTGCAAAAGCTGTAATTCAAAAAGCCCCGACGATATTTTGCTCACTTCTTCCAGTGATACTTCATTTTAACTCTGACCTATTGAAAGGTTTTCTGGAAGGCCTACATGTCTACTGCACACAAGGAATGGAGGGAATATGTTTTCTCTTCTGCTCTCTTAGCTCATAGGGTTAAGTACCATGCCACCAAGTACAATTAAATGCATACTATTACGACCTAGATATCATTACTCCATCCTTGGGCTAATTATGGGTTTCTTTTCAGAAGTATATAGACATACTTATGTATAAAGCAAATTATAACTTATTTAGAGCCCTAGAGGACAGAAAGTATGGCTAAATAAAATGTACAAATAATTCTAAATATTTATTTTGGACATCCATTTCAATATCTTTGTCCCACAACAAAAATGGGCGATTTACCTCTTTTTTTTCTGCTTTTGAACAATTACTAGAAGTGATAAGTTGTCAAAAAATAGTACACAGATATGTGAAATCTTCAACTATGTAATTAATGGAAGAAAAAAAATTTAAATAGACATGATTTGTTCCATAGCCAAATAATACTTTTTGTCACATGCACTTAAGGGATGAATAATGGACATATCGATCTTTGGTTTATCACCAACAGAAAGGGAACCTTTACCAAGAAAACATAGACAAGGCCATACACAGCATGGCTTTTGGATGTTCCACCATTTAGCCTTAGTTGACTTGGGTAGATGAATTTAATTCTGCATGCCTCAAATAGAATTGGGATTGGACTTGTGATTTCACTGATATAGGGAACACCTAAATAAGGCAGCTCCCTCTTTGGTAGATGGCCAGTGTCAGCACCTTCTCTGGAATTTATGGTTCCAGAGAGTTACCTAGAAAACAAAGGTTAAGTGACTTCCTCAGGGGGCATTCCTGGTGAGACCCGTACCCAGGTCTCAGTGCTTCTGAGACCAGTTCTCACTCCATTATACCACAGCTCCCTCTGTGTTTAAAATACAACCTTCACAGGTTAGGTCTTAGTATGTGATGTTTATGATTGAAGAGTTTTCATGAACATATTTCTTTTTTTAAAAGAAAGTTTTTATTTTCTCAATTACATGTAAAAATAATTTTAACATTTTAAAAATAATTTTTGAGTTCCAAATTCCATTCCTCCCTCTCTTTCTTCCTCTCTAAGAAGGTGAGCACTTCAACATTGATAATACACGTGCAGTCATGCAAAACATATTTCTATATTAGCTTTGTTACAAAAGAGAACACAGACCAAAAGAAAAAAAGCCAACCCCTGCCCCAAGTAAAAACCGTATGCTTCAATCTGCATTCATACTCCATCAGTTCTTTCTGTGGAGGTGGATAGCACTTTTCATCCTAAGTCCTTCATAATTGTCTTGGATCACTGTACTCTTGAGAACAGCTAAGTCATTCACAATGGATCATCATACAATATAGTTGTTACTGTGTACAACCATCTCCTGTCTCTGCTCACTCCACTCTGCATCAGTTCATGTGTCTTCTGAGATTTTTCTGAAACCATCCTGCTCATCATTTCTTAGAGCAAATTAGCATTCCATCACAATCATATACCGTAACTTTGTTCAGTCACTCCCCAAATGATGGGACATCCCTTCAATTTCAAATTCTTCCCACCACAAAAAGAGTAGCAATAAATATTTTTGTACGTATAGCACCTTTCCCTTTTTCTTTTATTTTGGGATACAGACCTAGTAGTGGTAATCACTGGGCCAAAGGGTACGCACAGTGGAATTCTGCGGAATACAATTCTTAGAAGCCTGGCTTATTAGAGTTTTTGGAAGTATAGCTACATTTGCGAAGGCAGGGAGGGCTACTGAAACTCTAAGTGGCCAGTGAAATTTTCGCTCGATAAGGGTCAAAGCTCTTTTGGCCTTGCAACAGATCTGTTTGAAATAAACCTTATTACTCCCAGAAATACAGCAGACATAAGCACTCTCCCACCAGGTCTTGCAGTCTCTTGACAGTGAAAGTAGCTATACTTCAGTTCCAAAAACTAGAAAGTGCGCTTCTTGAGAATTGTGGTTCCCTCCTTCTGATGCTCTACCTCCCCATCTTGGGTCTCCTGCTCCAGGGTAGCAGTCAATTCATCCCCCTCCTCCTTGGACTTCTCTTCCAGCTGTGATGGCTATTACTCCACCTCCCTGATCCCTTCTGGCTCCAGGAAAAAGGGCTGCTGAGGTCTGGACTCCACCACCTCTGAGGACATCTTTCCTTTCCCCTGGCCTTCTTGGTTGCTAAGGAGGATCAGGAACCCCCGACCAAGCACTGGAGAATAAAAGCCTCGTGTGGAGAGGCCAGGGGGGCTGCTGCCTTCATGCGGGGAGCCGCTGACAGGGTCTGCAGCCCTATGGAACACTGGATGAACTTATCCGCCCGTGGGCTCACCTGTACCCCTATGTCTTTATTGTTTGTTTTGCACAACCTCAGACTCACCTGAGACAGGATGGCCTTGAGTTGTGCCCTCTTACAAGTGTCCAAGTAGTCGCCAGGGTTGACTGGCATCTACTCTGGGCCCACCAAGAAAGTGGAGGGCCTGGGATGCTTCTGCTTGGGGAGGCCAGTCCTGCCCATGGCCAGTGGGTTTCCATATCCCTGATATAAACTATAGGGGAAACAAATGAATCTCTCCATGACCTGACTCCCTCCCTGGGCAGCACATCCAAAGCCTAGGGCTATTTTTCTTTGTTCTCAGTGCAAAGGGGCACTTTGTTTTCAGTTTTCAGGGGCAAAGTAGAGAAGGTCTTAAAGAGAGAAAGATATCCTTTTGATATTGTAGGTCCTCTGAAGGCTGAGATAATATCTCTACTTATCTTTATTTCATCAGAACATAAGCGCTCAGTCGATGTTTGAGGAGGATGCCCTCCTTCACCTCTATCTCTTGAATTCCCCATTTTCCTTCAAGATTTATTTTAAGCATCATCTTTTGCAGAATGCCTTTCCTGGTGTCTCCCTCACCCCCTACCCCAATAGTGTCTTTCTCCGCTAAAATTATTACATATCTACCTTGCAAGAACCTTATATATGCCTGTGTAACAAATTGTCCCTTTCATATATGTCCTTTTTGCATATTTTATTTGACAAAGGGTACAAAAAAAAAATTTCTGTCCAAAAAAAAAAAAAAAACTACAATAACAAAAACGCAACAGGCTGCCTGAGACAGCTTTGAGGGCCTGGGAGAAAACAAATCCTCTCGGGGGACTTGTTTTAAGTTATCTCAAAGGCAAAAGTACTAATGAAGTGTAAAGGTAGCTGGCTAAAGTACATAGTTGTCAATTAGCTCATCTATAAATCTGCTTTCAGAAAACTGTAAGATATCACTGAGAAATTAGAAATTAAAAAAAAAATAACAACTGTGGGTTCTGAGGAAATTTGTGCATTGTCTGTTTGAGCCAGTCCCCTGAACAGCCAGTACCACTGCACTGGGTTCTGAAGCCCAGCAAGGGAACGCATAGCACTCTGTTCCTACGATACCAATGGTGGCCTGGTCTAGGAACCTTGGAGCTGGACAGAGAAGGCCGTCTGTACCTAAGACTTCATAGTGCTTGCTACCTGGTAGCAATCCAAGGGTGTTCATGGTGGTAATTTATACTATTCCTGACTACACTGCCATCCAGGAGCTCCCAATTTCCAGGCCTTTCTACTGAAGGATACAGTCAGGAGGTCTCATGGCCCTTCCCTGACCAGTGCTGGGGATTTCCCATCTTCCTCCCTTGAAACTGCAGATCCTACAGGGATCCCGAAGCCTCACAAGTTTCATTAGCTGAATCCTGTCCCTCCCTGCAAAGTACAACTCAGTTCTTATAGTTGCAGTGAAACCTCTTACCAGCCCACAGTCCTATCTCCCTCTTCTGAACTCTAATACCACCTATTGTCTATATCACTGGATGGGCCTTTGTGCCCTACTGTCTTATATCCATAACTACCTTTTTACATATATAATTCTTAATTCTCCTTACCCTAGCTGGTTTTTATGTAACCCTTCAGGCTACTATTATCCCTCTCCTCTAATCCCAGCACTGCTTTCATTCCAGTAACCTATTATTCCTTTCCCCAATACCCACAGAGGTTGGGTTCTCTCCATTACCTTCCTTCTTCGAAGAAAACAATCCAGGATAAATTATGTTTTCCTTTGAAATACCGCTTAATCTTATTTCAGGTTTTTGTGTGGCCAGACTCAGCTGATGTTTATCTCATCTTTCTATGCCAACTTAAGGGAAGGAAGGAAGGAAGGAAGGAAGGAAGGAAGGAAGGAAGGAAGGAAGGAAGGAAGGAAGGAAGGGAAGAAGGGAAGGAAGGAAGGAAGGAAGGAAGGAAGGAAGGAATGAAGGAAGGAAGGAAGGAAGGAAGGAAGGAAGGAAGGCAGGAAGGAAGGAAATGATGATATGCATGGTAGTTTACAGCAATAAAAGTGTAGAAAACCTGAAAAAGGATAATTTACTTGTTTCAAAGACAAGAAGTGATGGAAGACGCTGTAAGACTAATCTGTTCTGCAGTGAGATGAGAACAAAGTCCCCGATCAAAATCAAAAGAAGCAAATGGTTCAGTCCCTGGTCAATGGAAGTGATTCAAGTCAAAGATGTGGAGTCCTTAAGGAAAAGTCAGGTTTTAATTATTGTGGGGAGGAAGTTAGGAGGAAAGATAGTCTGGTAGTTAACAAGAGCCAAGGGAAGAAGACAGAGGGAAATAAAGGGATATGTTGGAGGAAGGAGGAAGACAGGAAACATAGGAAGAGAAAACGAAGCAGGATGAGGTAGCAGCAGAACAGGGAGTGTGCCTACAGCAGTGAAATTACACGCTCATTAGACCTTGGAATCCATCCAGTCTTCTAGTCCAAACACCTAAATTTAAAGGTAACAACACCTAGCATTTAAATAATGCTTTAAAGTTTGCGAAGCTCTATTAGGGTTAGAAAAGGTCACATTAAGGTTAGAAAACTGATGTTCGATGGATTTACTGTAACTTGCCCAAGTTTGTGAAGTAATTTAAGTAGAAAATTCAAGATTTGAACCAGATCAGATCAGATTTGAAGATCAAGATTTGAACCCAGATCGGATTTCCTTTCTTCCTACTGTACTAAGCAGCCAGAAAACCTCTAAAATCCCTTCCAGTTTTAGCATTTTTTTCTATTGCAGACATTCTTGAACTTTTATGCAAACACCATATCCCAGGACCTTACAACTCTTTGCCTACAGCCTCCACGTAGGTTACTGTTTCCAAAGCCCCTGTCCTGGTCCCTCAACAACCTCCTGAGCCTCCCCTCAGAGCCCCACATTTCTATTGTCCAAAGAGTCTGACCATACTTCGAGGAGGAAGAGGGAAAAAAGGAGAGACGTGTTCAAATTGGAACCCTAAATGAATTTTCCCACAGAAGCATTGGGTACCCAAGGCCATTAAGTTCTACAGTACCATTAGATACACTTCATTTCACTCCTACTCCTCACATAAACTCTATAGCAGCCTGCCCATTGGGGAAGTCATGGGGTGAACTTCACTTAAGAGGAACAAGTCAGTGGGAGCTCATTTTCAATATCATAAACAGAACCATCAAGCTTTTCTAACTACTTGGTGCTTTCTTTTACTTTTTTGGCTAATGGTCCCTTCAACTTATCTCCCACTATCCTATTTTTCTGATTTTGTAATTTAGTTCTTAATACCCTGGGCATAAAACCCAACCTACTAGCTTAATTACTGCAATATTACTACTTTCTCTTCAGATTCTAGTCTCCCCAAACTCATCTACATTATTCTTAAGTATCACCACTCCGTCTCTCTACTTACATTCATTTTATTTCTTCCTATTAACTACAATCTGCCTTTCCCTTAGGGAACCTTGGCTCTCTAGTTGTCTTTACTAGTACTGACTGATTCTAATTCCAGGATACCTCCTTGTTCCCCAGTGCTACTTTCAGATTGTGTCACTTGGTAACTTGTCCTATGAACTTCATGCTATATAAACTGTAAGTACGATCTACTGAAACCTTCTGATCGCTCCCCACCCACTCCTGCCCCCAATTTACCCCATGATTATGGCGGCGGTTGGGGAATCTCTCCCCAACACTTCCCCTTGTCATTATCCTCAGAGATGTAGATATATTTGTTGCTAACTCAAATGAAAGCCTATCCTCAGTCCTTGAACAAGTCTCAACTTATATGACCTCCACCATCCAATAGGATGGCTACAATTTACAAATGTGCCATCACGAGGAGCTACTCTACATCTAACTCTGAAACTCCTCTTTTTGACCATAATCTAGTGCATATTATTCCTTCCTTACCTGCCTCAATACAAACCAAGACATCTAATCATTGTATTCTTCCCTGTTCTCCCAAGGATTCTGTTCTAGATCTGCCTTTTCTCCTACTAATTTTCATAACTGCAAAATGACAGAGTTGGACTTAGACGATTGCCAAACTCTCTTCTGATGTTGATAATATACAATTCTGGGGGAAACAGCAGAAGCAAAGCAACACAGGAGATGTAAACAAGGAACTGACAGGGCTTGGTTACAGCCATTTCGAAAGTTTTCTCTGTTCCACGCTTGCCCCTGACCTTTCATTTGTTTTCCATTCTACTGACCCTAAATCCTGAAAAATTCATACAACCCTCCACCTATCCTGACCTTGCTATAAAGTGGCTAAATCCTGTTGAAGGAAAAGAGGAAATGATACTACTTAACTACATGGTCTCGGAGATGGAAAATCTCCCCATCAGTTGGAGCTATCCAAAAGTGCAACAGCTGCCTGGGAAAGTACCATTTGGGACTCCTCAAGAGAGGCGTTCAAACTAGGGCTGAGCACTCTTCTGTCCACTTAACCTGTACCTGAACAAGAATGTCTCTACTGAGAGGTAATACATTACTTTCCCAGGTAGCCTTCCCCTCTCCCCCCATCTGAATCTAACTTCTACCTATGACTTGTACTACTCCCCTCCGAGGCCAAGAAAAGAAAGTCTAGTCCCTCTTTCTACATAGCAGCCCCTCAAACACATAAAAGGAGGTCTCACATCTCCTGGAACTAAACATTCTCAGTACCTTCAGCTGAACTCAAGGTCTTTCATCAAGGCTAGGTGTTGCAATGAAGAAAACCTAGAGTGAGGAAGATCTGAGTTCAAATCTAGCCTCAGATACTTCCTAAGCTGCGTGACCCTCAGCAAGTCATTTAACTTGTTTTGCCTCAGTCTCCTCGTGTGTAAAAAGGAGATGATAATAATAGTACCTACCTCCTGGGGTTGCCGTGAGGATCAAACGAGATACTGTTTTTTAAAATGTTTAACACACTACCTGGCACATAGAAAGTGCTACATAAATGTTCACTCATTATTTATCATCATCCTGGCTGCTCTCCTTAGGATTGTGCTGAAGCTTACAGAATTGGCCATAATTCTCTAAATGAAATGTGACCCAGGCAGAACTATCAAGCCCTGAGATATCATGCCTTTTTTAATACAACCAAGAGCACATTAGAGATTTTGTTTTGGTTTGCTCTAGGTTGTTTTTTTTGGCTGTCACATCATACTGTTGACTGATACGGAGCTAGCACTAAAACCCCACAATTTCTTCCTATCATCTGCTAACAGTCTAGCCGTAACTTCTCACTCTTATGAGAAGCTGACTTTTTTAACCCAAGTGTAGAGCATGACTGAAGCCAATGAACATCTTTTAAGCACCTACCATCACACAGGCACTGTGCTAAATTGCATACAGTCTGGATTTGGAGCCAAGAAAACTGGGGTTCATATCCCATGTCGGATACTTACTAGCTATGTGACTCTGGGGGCTTCAATAGGCTCATCTGTAAAATGAGAGGACTAGGCTAGATGGCCCCTGAGGTCCCTGTTAACTCTAAATCTAGGTTTCTATGACTTTACATTCATCCCTATTAAATTTCATCTTATTGGATTTTCCCCCCAACCTTCTAGCCTATCAAGATCCTTTTGGATCCTGATGTCATCTGCAAAGTTGATAAGTGTCCCATTTATATATCTATCTGGATAATTTGTAAAACTATTAAATAGGAGAGAGCCAGCCCATAGCTCCTTGAGAAACCACAGAGGCCTCTATCCAAGCGAACATCACACCATTAATAACTATAATTTGGATCCAATCACTAAATCAATTCTGAACCCACCCAACTCTTCCTGTTGACAAAAATCTTGGGTTATTGAGACTTCAAAACTAGCACCAAGTAGCCAGCCTATTTTGTAATGAGGTATTTCTTATTCAATTAAGCTCATATTCAGAAAGCAGACATAGTATGGTAGCTGGGAGTACACAGACAGCTGTTCCAGCATAGCAAAACCTGCCAGAGGTAGTACTTCCCCGGCATAGCTTTTAAAAACCTAGGTTCACATCCATGTCGGAATGAAGGATAAAAGCAATATAAGTCCTGGCAAAAATTTAGAATGAAAAATTTAAGAGTTAGTGAACATCTAGAAAAGAAATTATTGATCACCAAGATGATGGTTTCATCAAGAGTGGGTTATACTAGACTAATCTTATTTATTTTCTTTGCTGACAAGTTTACTAGGTAGAAGTCTAGGTATCCCTTTCAACACAATCATTAATATCCTTTTAACAATACATTCCAGGGTTTTTGCCAGGAATCAAGGGCAAGCTCACTGCCCAAAACAAGCACACATTATACTCTTTCTTGTTTTGAGAATTGTAAAAATATTTGCCTCAATTCTATGGGCCGGTAACGTTTTGTAGACACCAGCGTATATACTTCATGGGCTTTCCACTTGTTGTCCTTTGCTCTTACTACATGACTAGACCAACTCCTTTTCTGGCCACACAAGTCCAATGAGACTAATATAAAACATTTTAGTAATATGTTAATTCCTACTTATACCCATCATGAAGCCTTTTATTGTTCTGTGGGTCACCATAAACCTAGCACATAACAGATACATAAGAAATATTTGTTGAATAGAATAAAGAATTGTGTCAATTAGCCTTAAAATCTAAACACTACTATATCACATTTTTCCTACTGGGAGAAGTACATTTTGAGTTTCAAACAATAGACATGCATATGAGCTTTCTGAAGACAACTGGTATGTAAATCAAGGAGAGACTGACTCTGTCCCTCTTTGTAACAACCTTCTCCTCCATTACCAACTGCCCCTGTAGCTCCTAGCAGAGTGTCTTGGATATAGTAGATGCTCGGTGAATGTGTACCAATTAATAATGAAGTATACCAAAAATGAAAAACAGCTGGATCGCCAAGACAACAGTAATGAAACAGCAATTAACAATTAACATTTTTAAGAGAGTTAATTTTTTCAAAAATCCTATTTCATGATTCCATTCCAGTATGTACCAAGACTATAGTTTGAGCTCAGAGAAACAGAACTTCATGCAAGGATCAGCTGACACACTGAGAGCTCATTCCCACTGGTTTTTGTTATTTCACCGAGTTGCTGCCTGCTTGTTGCCATAGCAACATAGAATAATGGGAAAGGAGGGGGGAAGAAGATAAAAATTCACAGAGCTGTCCTCTAAGGGAAGGTTGAGTTGGGGGGTAGGGGGCACAGATAGAGGGGCGGGAAGAAGAGAACAGAGAAGAAGGCAATGAAGCCTTGGAATTTGCCAATATGTACAGTCACTTCCCAGATAGAAAAAAAGAGAAGAAAAGCTCCCTGCTCTTTCTCCTTGGGAGGCACATAATTCTATTTGGTTTGGTACAGAGAAGAAATACAAAAAAGTAATTTTATTCAGAACCGATTTCATTCAAACCATTGGAGAATATGTCATTGAAGGCCATAGGCACAAGGAGAGCAAAGGATCAGCCTCACAAGAGAAGCATTTTCATCTAAAGATGGGACCGAAAGCTTCAAGCAAAAAGCTGAAAAGGGCTGAAGTTCAATATTCTCTTGGATGCATTCAGGAAAGAGGAGAGAACTTCCCATATGGCACTGAGCTTTAATTATCTAGAAATGCACAACATCATGTTAGGAATATATTGTTGGATGTATTTTAAATGCCTCGGGACTGCAGAAACAACTAAATTATAGCGTGAGCTTCAAACAAAATGACCAATTATCAAAGTGCTAAAGATATTACAGATATCTTGAATTGTTATTAACCTTCTTCAATGAATATTTGTTGAAAATTAACTAC
The DNA here is from genome assembly GCF_011100635.1 of Trichosurus vulpecula. Taxonomy (NCBI): domain Eukaryota; kingdom Metazoa; phylum Chordata; class Mammalia; order Diprotodontia; family Phalangeridae; genus Trichosurus; species Trichosurus vulpecula. The sequence continues at coordinate 166,276,594 of NC_050578.1, forward strand.
CATACATGAGGCACCATGTTGAGCACTGTAGGGTGATGCAATGATGAATAAGATCCTCTCTGACCTCCAGGAATTTAAAGTGTAGTGGGGTAGGTACCACAAAGCAAAACCAGATAAGTAATAAGTACCAGATAAATAATACAAAATACTACCGGAATTCAGAAGTATGACGTGGATGATCTCAGGAGGCTGCTCTGAGGAAAGAGGATTTGAGACAAACCCTGAACATCACCTAAGATTTCAGTAGGGGAAAGAGTCTATCAGGATGAGCCAAAAAAAAAAAAAGGAGAGAAAACACAAGGCATGCTGGAGAAACACAATAGTGCAATCTGGCTGGAGCACATAGTACATGTTAACATAATGAGTTGAGGCCAAAATTTAGGTTAGACAACACTTAACTGACCTGATATGGTATGCACCATCAATTAGGGACCACTTAGGAGACTAGTGAAATAGACAATATGTGCAGGCTGCATTGGCATATAGAGAGGTTGTTTGTCAGAATATTGTAGAAAGAAAATTGGGTTTGAAATCAGACCACCTAGACTTGAATCTTAGTTCTTTTACTACTAAGGCAAGTCATGTCTAGGCTACAATTTTCCCATCTGTAAAATGAAGGAGTTGGAATAAATTATCACTAAGGGTCTTCCCGGGTCTAAATCATGTAATCCTTATAATAACAGTCCTGGTATGAGACACATACATACATATATGCGTATGTACATGTATGTGTATGTATAGATGTATATTCACACATGTCTATATATACATATTTATAAAAATTCAAAAGAACTTCCTAACATTAGTGAAATAAATGGTTTCTACATGGTGGAAGGAATCTAGCAGATATTCAGATATTTGCTGACCTAAAAAAAATTAGATAATAAAGTATCTCCATCACAAAATGATTTCAAGAAAGGCAAAAATCTATAACCTGGAGAAAATATTTACACAGACTAACTTCTTCAAGCAGACAGTACTGTTATCAAATTCATTTTCTAAGGAAAGCATCCAACACAACTTGATCATTAAAGATGCCCAAAAATAGATTAAAGGAATAAAATAAAGGTGACTTATAAGTACTACAGGCAAGCACTGAGTTATGCTAAATTTTTTCTCCTTCAACATAAAAAAGAATTTTGTGGCGGTTATTAAGTAAAGTTTAAGAAGTAGTCAATTATTCTAACAATTGTGCAATAAATTTGTTTAGGAGATGGGATATAAGATCAATGACTCCAATTAGCAGTTGTTTAATAAGTGTTAAATAAAAGAGAGAGATTAAGGGGTGGAAATCCCAAAATGTCTGAGGGGCAGGGGTTTGCGAGATAACAGTTATTTTAAATAGTTTCCAGATCATCTTTTGTAAGCTTAAAGGAAATCTATCAGTTCTGTCCCAGAGTTGGATAGTTCACATTAAGCACTGAGAACAGAAGATGGATGCTTCACCAGGGATATCATTATTACATAAAATATTTCATGTTCAAGCATTACTATGCATCTGGGTGAAGGTTCCTGAAGTACTGCTATTCATTTACACACACACACACACACACACACACACACACACACACACACACACACGATGAGGAGATCTTTATAATGTGTGCCCAGAGAGCAGTATGAATGGGGTCACTATTCCCCACTGTGCTCTGTGTATCTCTAAGAAGTCTCCCTTTAGTAGAAGAGACTAAGAGGCCATTTAGGCTGCAATGCTGCCAAAATACTCTAAAACTAGGGGCATTCTGCAGCTCAGAGGCTGTGCAGATTCTTCTCCATAGTTCTCCATCTGTTTTTTTTCTTTCCCAACAAGTCAGGTGGGGGTGGGGCCTGGTGTGAGGGTAGAGGTGGAATTTTATATCTTCCTAAATTTGGGGCCTCATCCAAAACAGGCATACGACTCAAACTGCAGTGTTCCCTTGGACCACAGTACAGCTAAAGCTCTTAAATAAAATAAAATGGCTCCAGATGTCCTCACTTGAACCTAAATGCTAATGCTTAATGAGCCTTGGTGCCCCAAATACCTGGAGGCAGGCCAAGTGAATGATGCCAATGATGTTTTGGCATGAAGAGACATAAGTAACCTACATAACAGAGTTTACTGAATTCTCAAGCCAGGACTCAGTACCAGAGTTTATAAAGGTAAGAGGGCCTAGGCTCTGCTTCTAAAGTCAGGCTAAGTATTCAGCAACCATTCAGACAGAACTTTGAACACCAAGAATTTTAATAATTCAAAACTTAAAGGTCCTATCAAGTGCCTTCAATTGTAACGGGCATAAATGGAAGTCTTCACAGGTAAAGGAGGAATAAATATCTAAAGGATCAAAACTTAAAGAGAGGGCAAGAAAACGGGGTGGGGAAAGGGGGTCCTACCTCTTAAAAATCACTACAGCATTCTTTCAGGGATGGGGGTGGGTGAAGAGTGGGCTGGGTTTAAGCCCTTCTTAATTATTACTGTCAGCTTTGAGTATTGCATTCCATGTTAAATCAAACTAACTTCTGGCCACTTTTTCTTCATTGCACATTACATATGTTTTCTACTTGATGCCCAAGCAGTGAGCCCTAGAAGAATTCAGACCCACCCACTTTAAGCCTATCCAGAGCAAAATAAAACTAGGAAGTCAGAACTGCTTATCAACCTCTTGCCAACATGTGGGGCATACTCTGTAACCAGATATGAATGGACATTAGATTATTCACTGCCTTGAGTTAACTGGGTCTTGGTACTACACTGTCACGACTACGCCTACTGGTAGTATACTCTCACTGCTTTTGCTTCCTTCCTTCAAATCTTGATTCTGATGTGATTTTCAGTGCCCTTCAATGGCTTACTTCTTGACAAATCCTCAGGCCTCATTCCTTTTGAACTCTCTTAAAAGCGGCATAACTGGCTACTCCATTCTAAGCTCCTTCCTCCTGTTTCTATGACATGGAAACCCTGTTTGGTTTTCCTTCTATACCCAAGACGGCAGTTTCCCTTTCTCCTTTGCTAGTTCTTCTTCTCCTTTCTATCCTCCTTCACATCCACACTACTACTATTGGCATTCACAAAAACTACGTCTTTGTCTATAATCTCATTAAATATAGTTCCATACTTTAACCTTTAAAATGATAGTATTCACATACTTATCCCCAGACCCCACATCTCACCTCGACATCATATCAATTCAAATCTCATCTCTTCAATTCCAATTACCAGACCCACTACCACCACATTAAAATTCACAATGCCCACAAGTAAACTTCAATTTCATCAACAACTTCTAATCACCTAGGCCTTGAAACGCTCTGCAGAATCTTTATCCAATAAATCCAGTCAGTTGCCCAAGTGCTAATAATTTTTCCTTCAAAATGTCTCTTAAATATGTCCCTTCTCTTCAATTCCCGCTGCTTCCACCCTATTTCAAATTCTCATCACATTATAGTTTGATTACAGGAACAGTCTTTGAGCTGACCTCCCAATTTCAAGGTCTTCTCTCCACCCAAACCACCTCACCCATTGTCACCAGATTATTCTTCTCAAAACACTGAATTTATTATGTTCTTCCTCTATCCAAAAACTCCCAGTGGCTCCCCAATGCTTAAAAAATAAAGTCTAAGTTCTTCAGACTAGCAGCTAAGTCATTTCATAATCTATATTCAAACTATCTATCCTCTTCCCTTTCACCTTCATACTAGTCCTCAACTGAAAACTTCCACTACAATCAGCCTATCGTCTTTCTCGTGACAAAACATAATATATTCATTTCTAATAAGAATCCTTCATTCATATTTTCTTTCATGGACACAATGTTCTTGACTCTCTCTCCCTTGTTGTCGACAGACTCTTCAAGATTCATATTCTCCATAAATTTTTTTCAGCCCACATTAATCTCCTCCACTCTGAACACTAGCTACTCTTTGAAACCTAATTCATGCATCACCTTTTATTGCTATGTAATGTGTGTCTGTCTGTCTGTCTGTCTTATCTTCCCAACTGGACTGAAATTTCTCAGAGAGGAAGAATTCCAGCTCCTTTTTCCCATTTTCCCTCAATACCTAACACAGTGCTACAGCTGCACACAGTGTACTCAACAGATATTTGTTGACTGAATACCCGGTGGAAAAAAATGACGCAACCAGCATTCTAGGTACTGGATGATACCTTAGGTTCAAAACGTGACTGTTTATTCAAGGTATTCTCATACGTATTAGCTCTAATGATCTTTTACTCCGTGACTATGATTTGAGCAACAGGCAGCTTCATAAACAGAATACGACCACCAATTCTCTCACCTGTTCCTGCTGTTAATATTATTTCATAGTCCAGAGTTATTGTTGTTCCTGCTATTGTAAAATTAATGTGGAAAAAAATTAATTTGGCCTACAATCAACCTATCTTGGAAGATGTGAACATACATATCAGTCTTATGGCGGATCATGTGTTCAAGTCATGACAAAGATCCAAGACAATCTTCCTTCTTAGGATTAAGCAGTTCATTCGTCAACTCTAGGGTATAAACAAGTGTTTGCCAATAGATCTTTTATCCTTAGAGAATTATTTTAGCAACAGGTTAGATTGTTAATCCTTTCTTAAGAAGTCCTTTTAGCAAGTACGTTATAAACAAGTGTTTGCCAACAGATCTTTTATCTTTAGAGAATTATTTTAGCAACAGGGCAGATTTTTATTCCTTTCCTAAGAAATTCTTTCGTCATTTAAATGTAAACTAGCCTTCAGATTCCCTATTACATGCAAAACACATACTGGCAAATGAATGGCTCTTATAAAGACAAAAGCTATTGGGAATTCAACTCAACAGAATTTTTACACCTCACAAAAATTAACACGATCATATTTTTTACTTCATCTGTACAGCTGGCACTCATGCGTAAACCCTCGCCACTCTTTTAAATTTCTTTAATCAATAATAGGATCTATTCTGTATAGCTAGACTCATTCATCACGTAAAGGAAAAAAAGCACAGATCTTGCTGTCAGTCACGCAATCACAATCTGTAAAATAATAATATTTGTATTATCTACCTTTCAGGGTTGTATCAAGAAAAGCATCTGGCAAAATTTACGTTACTACATAAATGTAATCCATTATCATGGCAATTATTGGGAATAACAAGGTAAGATAAAGGAAATAAGGTAAGGGGAAAACTGGAGTCACTGGTAAGATGAGAAATGAGTTCAAATCTTGTTACTAATGCTCCATCGCACAAATAGGAAAAGATGACAAGATGGAGACCGTCAAAGCTGGAGGGGCCATAGGAAAAATCCGACACACTGATACCCTGTTGGTAAAGCTAGGAAGGGTTCCAATCATCCTGCTAATAAATTTGGAACTGTACAAGAAAAGTGACTCACCTCTTCATACCCTGTAACTCAGACACCCCATGACTAAGTTTACACCTCCAAGAAAGCCAAAGTTAAAAACAAAAATCTCATATAGCAAAATATTAATAGCAACACTCTTTGTGGTAACCAAGTGAGCATCTACCATTTAGGAAATGTGTAAAAAAGAAAAAAAAAGTCATCAGATATGGAAGGAATTTATTCAAAATCTATCAATAACCATGTGAAAAAACACTCCAAATTACTAACAATTATAAAAGTGAAAATTAAAGCGACTCCGACGTTCCACCTCATATTCATTAGATCAGCAAAGATGACAGAAAAGGAAAAATACAAATGTTGGAGAGGCTACAGGAAAATAGGCATCCTAATGCACTGTTGGTGAAGTCCTGAATTGGGTCTTCTGATCTAGAAAGCAGTTTAGTCCCAAAAGAAACAGAACTGTGCATATCCTTTGTCATAACCATACCATTACCAGGCCTGTCCCCAAAATAAATCAGAGAAAAAGAATTCATATGAATGAAAATATGTGGAGTAACTCTTTCTGAAGTGCTAAAAAAGAAAGAAACTGAGGGTGTCTTCATTTACCAGGGAATGAGGCTAAATGAATTACAGTAAATCACTGTCCCATAAGAAATGATGAAACAGATATTTTCTGAGGAGACAGGGAAGACTACTATGATCTGATGTAAAGTGATGTGAAGTGAACAGAACTAAGAAAACAACGTATACAATAATAAAGAGAGAGAAAAACAACTTTGAAGGACCTTAGAACAGATTAATGTCATGACAAACCATGTATCCAGGACTGACAATGAATCACACCTCCCACCTCCGGACAGAGAGATAATGAACTTAAAATCGAGAATGAGGCATGCATATTTGGCCACGGCCAATGTGGACATTTGTTTCACGGTGCTATCTATACTGACTGTGAGGGTTTTGGGGGTTTTGTTTTGTATTGTTCTACTGAAGGAACAACAGTGGGAAGATGCTAAATATTGTAAAAAAAAATTTAACCTAAAAACTGTGGTATGGTAATGTAAGTGAATGTTAAGGTACTATAAAAGTTGATAAAAATGACGAATTTCCAGAAACATGGGAATCAGAACCAAGAAAATAATATACACAATGGCCAAAGTATTGTTGAGAGGAAGACAAAATGAGTAAGTGAAAAACCAAGGAGAAGAGATAATGAAATACATTCCCTCATAGCAGGGAAGTACTAGGTTTCATAAACTACAAAACTAGAAGTGCCCATAAAACCCAACTCTCCCATTCTATAGATAACTAAACTGAGGACCAGTACAGTGAGGTGACATGATCAATGTCCCACAAGGAGTAGCAAGATTCAAACCCAAGTCTTCTGACTCAAAATCTCATATTCTGTCCTCTGTCCAAACAGCTCACAGAAACACAGCTCTAACAATATGGATTTACCCAGCCTACGTTTCTAGCTTTTTCTTTTGCCACTATCCTCCACATACTCTATATGCCAGCAAATCTAGGCTATTTTCCTCCACTATCCCTGCAAACAACACATTTCCCCACCTCTAAGGAGTCTCTGGCCTCATAAAGCTGTCAATCTAATACAAGCGATAAGATTTTCCATCTGTGTTTACTTTACTAGTCTGCTATTGGACTCCTAAGGACATGTATGTAAGCTTGCTCCCTCAAAGTTGACACTGAATTCCCCGAGCTCTTAAATTGTAAGGCTTGGAAAATCAGGATAATTCATACACTCGAATAACTGCAGCAGTGAGTTTTTTGTGTTTGTTTTTAAATCAAGTGCAAAAGTAACAGGAGAAAGGTACAAAGAGCCATGAGAATTAGGAGGAAAAAAAAGAGGAAATCAAAATGTAGAATCAGACTTGACAAGAGCCCTCAAATGTGGAACCAAAGAACCCTAAGCCCTAAATTCAGTGATTTTGTAAAATTACGCTGCTTTAATTTTGAATTCTCCATTTTTGCTCCTCACCCCCACCCCCAATGTTTAGGCTAGAAGTACAGCAGCCACTAACAGCTGATCCTAATACAGGCTTCATTGTACTCTGCTGTACTTAATAGATATTGCATTTTTTACAAATTGAAGGCTTGTGGCAATCCTGTGCGGAGTCAAGTCTATGGGAGCCATTCTTCCAACAGCACGTGCTCACATCGTATGTGTGTGTCACACTTTGGTAATTCTCACAATATTTCAAACTTTTTCATTATTATTATATCTGTTATGGTGATCTGCAATCAGCGATCTTTGATGTTACTATGGTAATTGTTTTGGGGCACCACAAACTCCCCACACCCACCACCCCCATCTCTTCTTCTCTCTGTGCCTCCCTATTCTCTGAGACACATCGATATGGAAATTAGACCAATTAATAATCCTAGATGGCCTCTAAGTGCTCAAGTGAAAGGAAGAATCAATCAATGTGGCAAACTTCATTGTTGTTTTACTTTAACAAGTTGCTACACCCACCCCAACCTTCAGCAACCACCACCCAGATCATTCACCAGCCATCAACACTCTCCACCAACAAAAAGATTATAACCTGATGAAGGCTCAGATGACGGCTGGCATTTTTAGTAATAAAATATTTTTAAATTAAGGTATGTTTATTGGTTTTTTAGACACAATACTATTACATATTTAAACTACGGTATAGTGTAAACATACTACGGTATAGTGTAAACATAACTTTTTTATGCATGGGGAACCAAAAAATTCACACGACTTACTTTCCTGCTATATTCATTTTATTGCGAAGGTCTGGAACTGAATCCACAATGTCTCCAAGGTATGCCTATATTCATCAAGCTTTAACCTGCTCTGTTTCTGCAATCTGGGCTAGTTCATCCCTACTTGGGTAACCTGGTAGCTCTCTACAGAGCAGGGAGGAAGAGTGGAAGGAGGAGCAGTCATTATATTGGAGCTAGAATCAGTGGAGACACCTGATTGGTTTAGCTCCCCACGGCTGAGAACTCCTGAACTCATGAGATCCAACAACCTCGGCCTCCCCAGCAGCACGGACTAGAGAAAGGCGGATTCTCGGAGGAAGAAGGGGAAATAAGCAAGGAAAGGGTGAAAGAAGTGACAACTGTGTGACAAGGACAAACATAAAGGCAAACAGTTTTGCCACAGTAAATATTCTTCCACCTCTCATGAATGTGACTGACCTTCAGTCAAATGCTACAAGAGAAAGGCAGAATCCCACAGAGACCAAGGAAAACCAGGAGTAAAGGGATAAGCCCAACTTACTGAACTCACTCATCAGAGAAAATATCAGAAGTCTAGTTGAGCAGGAGAAATTAAATTAAATTAAACAAAATAAGATAGGCCTTGCTCAGAAACTAGGGTGGCAGAAGGAGAAATTCATCATCGGCTTCATGCCCGTGAATGTCCTTCTATTTGATCAGAACCACGGGGCTTTTCTGGGAGCACAGAAATGTTTTACCAAACACACAGAGCATTGGCTTCTAAACACAGCTGCAAACACCATTAGGATTGGCTCCACCAATAATAACAAGATTAGGCCTGAACAAAGAGAAAGGGTTCTCAGTTGCAATTTACATATTTGTCAACTGGGGGTTTTAAGCATTCCTTGTCATCAGATGCCAACCAAATCCCTACTTTCCAAGTCAGAAAGAAGCACCAAACAATTTCAAATGAGGAAAGCAGCTGTTCTTAAATACCATCCGTAAACACCAATTTTATTCTCAATTGAGATCATAGACTGAGGAAGACGGTATCTGTCAGGTCATCAACTCTAACTCCCTCATTTTATCAGCGAGGAAACTCAGACCCAGAGAAATTAAGTTATTTTTTCCTAGAGTCACACACAGCTAGTCATCATCTGCAGGGAGATTTAAACCCAAGTCTTCTTGACCTGAAGTCTAGCCCTCCATGCACTACACCACACTGCCTCTCATACAGATTCACCAATAGTGACTGCTCCTATTCTAAAATACTCCTATTGTAGACCTTTGCTGTTGTGACAGCCATACCATGATTGTTGTTGCTGTTCAGTCAGACTCCTCCTGATCCCATTTGGGGTTTCCTTGGCAGAGATACCGGCGAGGTTTGCCATTTCCTTCTCCAGCTCATTTTACAGATGAGGAAACTGAAGCAAACAGGGCTAAATAACTTGCCCAGGGTCACACAGCTGGGAAGCGTCTGAGGCCAGATTTGAATTCCAGAAGATGAGTCTTCCTGACTCCATGCCTGGCACGTTATCCACTGCACCACCTAGCTGCCCGTTAGAACTATGAAGGTTCACCCAAAGACTTTGCTCTGTACTGCAATCACCAATTCTTAGAGAAACCTGTTTCATACTGGCAATCAGCAGTGCTGGAGGGGGTTGGGGGTCCTATAACATGGATATACACGTAAAATTTGACTCAGAATCTGCTAGTACAAAGAGAGGACTGAACACAAACCCACAGGGAAAAGCAAGTACTAAAAGAAGGAGGACCAAAGGATTGCAAGGGCCTCTGTCCTTTCATTAATAACAATGTGTGAGGGTGTGTGTGTGAGCCCCAAAAGCATGTAAGTAAGCCCTTTGAGGGCAAGGATTGTATTATTTTCCCCACTGTCTAGAGATGTGCTTGTTATTCAAGAAGTACTTAAGAATTAGCTTTTATGAAATTCCTACTGATTGAGTTTGACCTAAAAATGAGCTTTAACTTAAACTTAATAAGTAGAACTGAAAGGGTGTGGATCCAAAAGGGTATGAAGTAGTGAGAAGGTACAGAGAAAAGAGAGTCAGTAAGAGCTGAGAGAGATGGGTAAAAGTTAGAGAAAGTTAGGTTTCCATAGAAGTTAATTGAGTTCCACAAAATAATTAATGAAGTGTCAGCTTGAACAAAGGAGTAAAAATTACCCAGGATGAGGGTCCCCAGCCAATGGGAAAAGAGTTTGTGGTTTTGCAGAAACTGCAGATCCAGCATGTTAGGAAAACTGGTCTAAACTGGTCAGATAATGGCCAGGGTTGAACAGAAAACTGGGTCAAATGGCTACTATGCATGCTTAATTGGCTAATTGAATATTACCTTACACACCCACAGGGAGGAGTTTTCCACCATTTTTGAACATGGGATGTATGTTGAGGAGGCGGGAACATGCCAAGGAGTTGCAAGTTCGAGGCATATAGGGAAAACTGTGGCCTAGAAGGGAGCGGACCAATCCATTCTCTGAAGGGAGGTACTGAGCTGATGGTGCATCAATCTATGTCAGTCTAACAGAATAAAGTTGGTCTCATTCCTGTACACTCCACTCCCTCTTCCTAAAGAAGGGTGGAGTCCGCTCCTGGCCAGGAATGTTTACCAATTCCTTTGAATTCCTCAATACTAATAAATTGCCCTTGATACCAGAATTTCAGTGTCAAGCATATTTCTAACAGAGTCAAATATAAGATCACATAGAGTTCAAAGAGGTCTCAGAAGTCATCCAGGGCTGAAGGGTCAACATGTGGCCCACAAAACCCAAACTAGATTACAATGCAATTGGGAGATAGTTAATAAAATAAATAAAAATAATATTAAATATAAATAATGTTAGTATGTGGTTTTGGAAGTTAATGAGGCCCAGAAGGCAACCCCTCTCATCACACAGATGATAAAACTGAGGCCCAGAAGTTAAATGACTCACTCAAGGATATGCAAGTAATAGAGCAAGGATTCAACCCATCTGATCTGACTCTAAATCCCTTTCTACTAAACCACACTGCTTTTCAAATAGTGAATGCTTATCTGTGTGGGAAGGGAGGAAAGAAGGAATTTGTTTGGGTTGGACTAGGGTCCCTCCCAACTCCTATTCTTTGATTTTATAGCTGATAGAAAAGAGAGGCAAAGAATGAACAATATGTTGAGACCTTTAAAGGTATGGATGATGAGAACGGAAGAAATAAAGGTCAGACACTGAAATGTGAGAAATGCTGTTATATTTACAGAATTTGAGAAAGAAGAATTTTCTCCCTGGAAATCAAATCAGTTAATCTTGAATGAAATAAGAGATGATTAAAAAAAAACTGCAGCAAGGAAATTAAGAAATGAATTAAGTCCAGATGAGGATTTTGTCCTGGAATGAAGAATTCAAAAGCTCTTATCAGAACAGAAAGTTATTACAAGTGTGGGGAAATCACTCAAGAAATCACAACAAGAAACATGTTCTTCTTAAAATGTATTGTGAAGGCACATTTTGCTAGGCTAGGAGTCATCATCATATAACTCCAAGACCCTATGTCAGATATCAAGCTTAAAAAAGGTGTAGGCAACACCTCATAATATTTATCATTGTTTTAAAATCATCAGCGTATCATGAAGCAACTAGTTGGTTCATCCAAGATTCTAGGGGCAGGCCACAGTGCTGGGCACCATAGGGATTACAAAGATATAGAGGACATGATGCTGTTGGGACCTAGAAGAGGAAGAAAAGCCATTTACAGAGCTAAGTAACACGCGATGCAGTGACTGTCCCCAAAGGGACACAAAGCTTCACGTGTTCTTTCAAAAGGCACTTTTGATGTCATGCCCCATCACTACTTGAGCTGTCACCTTTATGTACAGGGACTCTCAAACATACTTCTCCAGTCCTGACTGTCTCACAAATTTCTCATTCCCAACTGTCCTTGAGATATTTCCACCTGAATATGCTATCACTTCAAGTTCACCTTGTCTTAGCAAACTACCTGACACATAATAGGGGCTTAATAAGTATTTGACTGACTGAACATCTAAAATTTAACTTCTTGGTTTCTGATGTTGAAACACTGGACCTTGGGAGCTAAAACTTTCTGGCTTGGTATGCTGAAGAAGCAGAAGCTACAATCCTTATAAAGGACACTTGGTCTCCTCCGAGGTTGCCCTCAGACTCTCAGGCACAGGATCCTGAGGATTCAGGGTCCAACGTGGGGTAGCTCTCTTCACGCCACCTCTGGTCTCTTCTTAAAGGCATCACTACAACATCTAGGCAGGCTTCTCTGCCCACCAGAGGTCCTTAGAGGTGGAGACGAAGCTGCCAAGACCATGTCTCCACTTTAATGCCAAAGGATCACCTCACACTGTGAAAAGAAAGGTGCTGCTAATGAGAATTCCCATCACTAGGCAGGTTCACGTCCTGACACTGATGATCACTTTCTCTGTGACCTTCAATCAATCACTTACACTCTCTGGGTTTCAGATTCTTCATCTGCAAAAGGGAGGTTTAAACTACGTGATCACTAAGGTTCCTTCCAGTTTTAAGTCCTTCGTTTTCAACCCATTCCTTTACTTAGCACAAGGGAAAAGAACGAGGATCCCAATTAGAAGATGGATAAATTTATAACACAAAGCCAAAAGGTCCAAAATTTTTAACGTCTTTCTGGATTGGTGTGGTATTTAAGATTGAAGGAATTCCAAATGAGTGTTTCAAAAAGTAACAGGATTTGATAATTCTCTGACTCTATGGAGGGAGAAATAATTTCCAAATATCTTATATCTTTGGCCTGCAATTTGAGAAAGGTGCCTGTCTCTCAAAGACACCAAGCAATGAGGTTTCAAAAAAAAAATGCAGTGAACTTGTAGAGGGAGAGGGAGTTTAGAAATAAACGTGAAGAATTTTGCCATCAAGCTTTTGAGTTGGAAATAATAGTGCATGATAGGACCCAATTCAACTTTATTAGATCTACTTGTGGTTTCTAGTTACATGAGCATCTGAACATCCCTAAAATATGGTATCTACTTGATGGTCTAAGATTGTAAATTAACATAAGGCAAGACTTGCATGTGTGTAAATCTGCTGAAGAAGACAGTGCTATATACAGAAGCAGGCTTTGTAAACAACAAGCACATTGCAAGGAACCCAACCTGCAGCTGGGACCAATGAAGAAGGAAAGAAACCACAGAGGAATACTATTACTGTTTGAAATTGCTGTGGCATAGAGTTGAGTGTAACATGTTTTGTTAAGATGCAGATTTTTTAAAGTTGTTTCAAAGACAAAACTATGAATTTCAGTTTGGCCTTTTTTTTGTTTTGTTTTGTTTCTTAAAAGAAAAAAAAGGTTTTAAAAAACCATTATCAGCATCCAAATCATAGTAAACTATTAAATCCAATCTTTGAAAACTTCAGTTGAAGTTCATGTCCTCCCTCCTAAAATTTTTACAGCTGCTGCTTATTTCATTACTAGTTTAAAAATAGGATTCTGTTTTATTAAGGAAAAAAAATTTCAAGCACATCCTTACTACAGCATTCCAAGATATAGCACACACGATCAGCGAAAGAGAGGGAGACAAAAGAGATTAACTCTGGATTTAGTATTCATATTTTAATCATAATCACTAAAAATGATTCATTGCATTGATCAAGGCTCACTTGTTCACTGCATGGGGGAGGAGAGAAGAGGCAAACACAGGCAGAGAGATGGGAGAGGAGAAAGGAGAGCGAAAGAGAAAAGAATGACAGGAGAGGAAAGAGATAAGAGGAAAAGGAAAATTGAGGAAAAAGGAAAAAAGACAAAGGAATGGAGGAGAAAGGCAGTTGAGGAATGAAGAGAGAGAAAGGAGGAAAGCAGAGAACAGAGGAAATGAGATAGAGAAAAGATGAGGGAGAAGACAGAGAACAGAGATAAAACAGAGAAAGAAACAGAAGGTAAATTCTCTTTTCATTTGGTGTTATCTAAGGAAGAAAGAGCACTGAGCTTAGAGACAGGAAGGTTCAAATCCCAGCCCAGACTGGGTAAGTCATTTAACTTCTTGTTCCCTCCTGTGTGTACCACCACACTTGAGCCCAGACTTTTACAAGTCTGATACCAGAGCTATAGCTTGACACAGCACACAGAGTATCAATGAGACCAACACCAATGAGAATTTTAGTGTTACAGACAACATGAATATGATTCTTTTTTCCCTTTTAATGCCAACAATTCAAACGAATTTTTACTTACTCGCAGAGCAGGATGCCATTTTCTAGTCCTGTTCGAAAATCTCTGTCACCAAAACTCCTGCCAGTTACTTGCTGGGAAAGAAAAAGAAAAAGGTATTAACGTTTCTCTCTAATCAGGAAATTCAATATTTTTCCTGTAATTCAATAGCCCAGGAAATTATCAGTGACATTCCAGGAATGGGAAAAATGCATTATACCTATGTTTTCTCCCCTAGTCACGTGGTCTTGCCTGAATCAATTAAATCTAAATTTAGACAGTTTTTTTATACTTTTATTGTCTATCTACTACCCATAAAAACTTAAAATCAGATGAAAAGGACCTGAAAGGGGATTCAGTCTGATCTCTACATTTTATATATGAGGAAACTGAGGCTCAGAAAAGTTAAATGACTTGTTCATTCTTGAACAGGCATTGGAGGGAAGATTTAAACACAAAGCCCTTTACTCCAGTTAGAAAGTTAGAAAGAACTAGCTAGAAAGTTTCCAGCTAGAAAGATCCAGTGCAGTTTCTCTTGAGTCCTATCTGATGTGGCTTTCTGCTTTTGTGGATTTTGTTAAATTCAGCCTACAGCACAGTCTGTTTCATTCAAAACTCATCATATCTAGCTCATTCATTCAAAAATATTTACAATGACTAGCTAATATTTATACAGAGTTTTAAGGTTTGCAAAGCACCTTTTTTTTTTGTACTTTACCCTCATTTTGCATATGTGGAAACTGAGTCTGTGGAAAAATTAAGTGACTTGCACAGGGTCATACAACTGAGAAGTGTCTTGGCTGGGATTTGAATCCAGGTTTTCTTGTTTCTAAGGCCAGGACTCTCTATCCAGTATCCATTGCCTTTCAATATATAATAGATTAAACTAGGCTGTGTGTGTGTGTGTGTGTGTGTGTGTGTGTGTGTGTGTGTGTGAGAGAGAGAGAGAGAGAGAGAGAGAGAGAGACAGTGAGGAGGAAGGAGAGGGAGGAGGAGGGGGAAAGAGGGGGAGGAGAAGGAAGAGACAGGGAGTTTTGAGACGTTGGGATGAAATATAATAAGAATAAGCTGAAAATCTAGTTATCATCTCCTTTGAACAAGCTGTTCATTCTATGTCCTTCTATGCATTAATCTCCAGTTTAGACGTACTCAGACTCCGGATCATAGTCCTGTTCTGAATTTGCTTTATCTCCCCATCTAGACCATCAGCACTTTGAGGGCAAGGCCTATGTTGAATGACAAGCAAAAATCTGCTTAGCTTTCTAGCTGATGCTGATTTCTTGTCTTTAATAACAAACAAAAAACCAGAGGGGTGAGTGGTGCCACATATTTTAAGTCTCAAATTAAAACACCTTTCCTAAGGGTCAGGAATTGTCTCAAACTCCACTGGTCAGGAATGATCTCAAGCGCAAGGATCACCGGTGAAACCTTTGAAGTAAGAGGTGGCCCCTTGCAGGAAAAGGGAAATGCTTTCATGCGCCCAGAGAAGGCCATCTGTCATCACTCTATTTTAGGAGATTAGTGGGTAAGAAGTTTATCTGTATTCTCAGGGAGAGCTCCATCAGTTTCATTTGGGGGTAATTATTTCTCAGAGTTTTGTCTGTTTAAATGACGTATGTTTAAATGACATGATCTGACTCATTGAAACAAATGAACATTCAAGCCTTTTGTTTTTCCTTTTTTTTAAGATGACTACAGTAAGGAAAACCACACTGTAACCCAGTCCATAACATAACTTCAAGGCAATGTCTTTTATTATGTGTTTACAATATAACACATTGTATAATATGACTATAAATGTTAATTAATTGGCTACCTTCACTATTATGTCATAGCTGGAAAGGTTAGAATTAGGACCAAGAATTAGTTACCCTAGCCTCAAGGATGATTACATTGTGCAAATTTTAGTTTAGAAATACACTAATTTACCTTCCAAAATCAACATAAAGCAATACTCTCTCTGACAAACTAAACTTCAATAATAAATTGCAGAGGCAAAAATAGTTTAAAGTGAAAATAAATGGGAACAAATCATCCAATGAAGGTAACAGCTTAATTAAAAGGTTGTAGGTAAACCAGTTATTCAGAATAGTCATCTGGCTGTGTAGATCATGGGAAAGAATACAAGATTTGGAGTAAGAGGGTCTGCGTTCAAATCCTGACTCTAGGAAGTACTACCTGCATGACCTTGGGTAAATCACTTAATTTCTCTAGGCCTCCCCTCCCTTTCCTAGCCCAGGGGGTGGGAGTAAAAGACTTTTTTTTTATAATGAAGATTTTTTATTTTTAGTTTACAACACTCAGTTTCACATAATTTTGAGTTCCAGATTTTCTTCCCCCTCTCCGCCCCCCCAAGACAGCATGGAATCCGAAGTATCTTCTACATATAAGTTAGCATTGAACTTATTTACACAGTAGTCAAGTTGTAAAGAAGAATTATGACCAATGGAATGAATCATGAGAAAGAAGGGGAGAGAGAAACAAAGGGAATAAAAAAGTCGGGCACTCTTTCATGAGCGCTTTGGGGTCGTCTTTGCACCTTGTGTTACTGAGAAGAGTGAAGTCTATCAGGGTTGGTCCTCACAGAATCCGTATGTCTGTGGTTGTGTATAATGTTCTCCTGGCTCTGCTCCGCTCACTCAGCATTATGTCGTGTAGGTTTTTTCCAGGTTATTATGAAGTCCGTATCTTCCCCATTTCTTATAGCACAATAGTATTCCATTACCTTCATACACCACAGCTTGTTCAGCCATTCCCCAACTGATGGGCATCCCCTTGATTTCCAATTCTTTGCTACTACAAAAAGAGATGCTATAAATATCCAGCTTCTAGGCTAAGAATTCACTATTTCACAAAAACTGCTGGGAAAATTGGAAAATGGTAGGGCAGAAACTGGGCATAGACCAATATCTTATACTATATACCAAAATAAAGTCAAAATGGGTTCATGATTTAGGAATAAAGACTGATACTATAAGCAATTTGGGAGAGCAAGGAATAGTTTACCTATCAAATTTGTGGGAAAGGAAAAAATTCATGATACAACAAAAGATAGAGAGCATTACAAAATGCAAAATAGATAATTTTGATTATGTTAAACTGAAATGTTTTTGTATAAAAAAAGCCAATGCAACAAAGATTAGGAGGGAAGCAGAAAATTGGGAGAAAATCTTTACAACTAGTGTCTCTGATAAAGGCCTCATCTCTAAAATATACAGGGAACTGAGCCAAATTTATAGGAATACAAGTCATTCCCCAATTGAGAAATGGTCAAAGGATATGAACAGGCAGTTTTCAGAGGAAGAAATTAAAGATATCTATAGGCAAATGAAAAAAACGCTCAAAATCACTACTGATTAGAGAAATGCAAATCAAAACAACTCTTAGGTACCACATGTCTCCTGTCATATTGGCTAACATGACAAAACAGGAAAATCATAAATGCTGGAGAGTATGTGGGAAAACTGGAACACTGTTACATTGCTGGTGGAGTTGTGAACTGATCCAGACATTCTGGAGAGCAATTTGGAACTATGCCCAAAGGGCTATAAAAATGTTCATACCTTTTTATCCAGCAATACCACTTCTAGGGCTGTATCCCAAAGATACACACAAGTGGGAAAAGGACCTGTATGTACAAAAATATTTATAGCGGCTCTTTTTGTGGTAGCAAAGAATTGGAAATCAAGGGAATGCCCATCAATTAGTGAATGGGGTTTACAAAACACTTTACATGTTATCTCATTTGGTCCTTACAACATGGGAAGTAGGTGATTTTTTTTTAATCCCCATTTCCCAGATAAGAAAATTGATTCTGACTAACCCTAGGTCTCGTAACTACTCAGTAACTGAGCCAGAATGTAAAGCTGTTTCCAAGTCCAGAACTCCCTATCACACTGCCTATTTGCCTAAGGAATCACCAGCCACTTTTCAAAGTCCCCCCCGCCAAAAAATGAAAGTCTCCAAAAGCATTTGCAAAGGATCAGCACTTCAACTTTTAGGGGTACGCACAGTGGGAGGGTGAGAGCAGTAACTTTGCTTGACCTGAACTGATCTCCCCAACTCTTTGCCCAGGAGTGGCCTTGTACCAGGTGAGAAGCAGAGATGGTATGGAGTCAGCTAAGCAAAAGCAGACCTAGTAGAAAAAGAGAGAAGGGCAGGAAAATCCCAACAAGTAGCGAAGTGAGAGAAGAAAAGTTGTTCTGACTACGGGACCACCCTACCCACCCGAACAACAACTTTTAATGTGATCGGTGTATATAACATGTGTATGTGTTAAGTCAGAAAATCATGGTACTTGATTTAACTAGTAGATCCCATAGGCCACACACTAGAAGTAAGTGTTTGAAATGCTAAAAAAAAAATAAACGTGAAGGTTTGGGGCTAAAATTGTCGGACATACATATTTTATCTCTAAATTGTTAGAGAACACAAACATTTGGAGGAATATGGTTTCCTCAAAATGTAGTAAAAAAGTCCAAATTGAGATTTCAGAATTTTTATACCGGGAAAGGTTATATTTAGGTGTGCTCCATAAATTTTACAAGAATGACACCAATCAGCATAATTTTGTATGCAAATTGTAGTACAGATGTTCTTGTTTCTTGAAAGTCAGGTTGTGCTGGCATTTCTTACGTATCACTGGCAAGCCAATTTATCATCATCTCTCCAACTCTCTTGATCCCCAAAGCGGCTTGTGCAGTCTTCCTCCTTATGTTTCCTTGACCTCCCGTTATTTCCCTCAACTATTTGTCCCCCACCTTTGTTCACAGCTGTTGACCAACACCATCTGGTATTCACTGATCCTACAAGCACCTCCTCTTGCTCAATAAATTCTATCAACATCTATCCTATCACCCTTTCCACAAGTCTGGGATGTGGTGGGGAGTCCATCTTCTTCTAAAGCTAATCTTTCCATCTGTGGTCTGGCCATCCCAGGGATCTTGTTTCTACACAGTGTCTTCCTCTACCATACCTTTGAGCTCTCCAATTTCTTTGGTTCCTTTCCTTCTGACTTCAAACATTGAAAAATTTCCCAATTTTAAAAAAGCAAAGCTTCACTGTTGATTCTTGTCTCAATCACTTGCCATCCTGTTTCCCTCCTTCTCACAGCCTCATTCTGCAGATCCATACATCACACCCACAGGTATTGTCTTCTCAATCCCCCTGCTCACTTCTGGCCTCCTTGGCTGAGACTGCTCTAAGATAACCCATGACCTCCTTCTGTCTCTTGTTCTTATCCCTGTCACCTAATTCCTAGTGTCCTTGAACATGGATCACAGTTTAGATCTGCCAGGAACAGATTTTAGTCTTCCTCTACATTTCATTCAGAAAGTCAATCCACAGCTACCCCTTCAATAGTCACCTCTAATACCCAAATCTGTTAACCTTGAAACTAGCCTAGCCCTCCACTGTCTGTCATCTCCAGGTAGCCTTCAGTGATTTCTCACCCTTAATCCCATTCCTGGAGTCTGACCTCACCCTAGTCCCCCAGTCCCATCAAGATCCTCCCTAAACCCCTCCTCCCATCACCCCAGACTACTTGACCACCCCTAGATCCCCCCCACAGTCTTTCTCTATATAAGCTCCATCTTGCCTCCATGAAGGTGCTCAAATCCAATCTAGCTCAAGGTTCAATCAGGCCCTCTGGCATTGGCATCACAAATGCTCAGGCTCCCTAAGGGTCTACCCATTATGACAAATCTTTAATAAAGTTTGTTTTCCTTTGGCTGTAAAAAAAAAAAAAGTCACCTCTCTACTGATTATTACCAAAACAGCACCTCCAGTCTTGCCATCACACCTGACCTAGAGTCCCCCATTTCCAGCTGTTTCCAGGAGACTTCCCTTTAGATATGCCACAGTCCCCTAAAACTCGTTGAATTCGTTAAAATATGTGATTTCCTTTTCTTTTTGTACAGACCATAGAATTATAATTCTATATCGGAAATCCCCCTCATTTTATTGATGAAGACACTGAAACCAAGAAAGATTAAGTGACTTCCTCAGTGCCACAGAGTGAATGAGTAGGATTCAAATTCAGATCTTCTTGACCCCAATCCATCCTGCCTTTCTGAAGGTACATGTGATAAAACCAAATTAAAACCATCTACCCCCACCCGCCAGCATCAGTCAAACAAAAAGATTCCTGGGCAGGAAAAGTATACTACAAATGTACTGCTATCATTATATCTCAGTATCTTTGTTTCTGTCATTAACCTCCTGGGAGTTTATACCCTTCAGGGGTTTGTTGTTTTTTATCCTTTCTTCCCAAAGAGGACTAATGACATCTTGACTTGGAAATGACCTGGATTTAAGTGAGTCAGGGCTCTGCAAACTCATCAGCCTCACTATCTTCTCCAGAGTCATCAGACTCCAGTGGCACGACACAGGTCAGGATGACTGATGATGACCCCAGATGGAGTGGGAAACCTTGGGCTTTTTAAGCTAAGGTCTTTCCCATGTCTGTAATGGCAACCACACTGGCATACCCAGGGATAACTGCTAGCACAGGTTCTTTTATCTGCTTTTATCTGTTCAAAAAGGTGCCAATAATCTTCTTTTAATTACATTCACTAATTCAGGGGAAGGGTCAGAACCCTGAATGTCAGAGAAAATATGCGGAGAGAAATAAAGACCAACAGACAAGGCTCTGTTTGCAGGTTCTGCCTGAAGCAAAGCAACAGTGCTATATACTTTACATACACCACTGGATTGAGAGAGCCTTTACCTCTGGGCAGTCGAGGAGCTCTGAACATACAGCCACTCAGAGTCTCAACTAGGGAATCACAAGGTCCTTCTCATAAAGAGAGCCCCCAAAGCAAAATACCCATTCCGAGTGTATATACTTCTCAGAGCCAGAAGGCATCACAACCCATGACTCCATACCTAATCAGAAATTAGCAAAATGTGTGAAAGCCTTCCTACAGGGAAGCTTTCCCTAAGCAAGCTTCCTTTAATGGGCTCCCATGTGAGGCCTATTAATGGGCAGGGAAGATCTTACACCCCATTAACATTACAAGGTCCCAGTTTGTCTGAGGCAACAACCATTCAGTGAGTAAAGGCCAGATAAGAATTAAGGCAAAAGATGGTCTACTTTGCCTTCACAAAAGAATTAATCTGGGAAGGGGGGACCCTCAGAGTTTCTGACTAGAACAGAAACAATTGCTATTTATACTCAGTCTGAGCTAGCTCAAAGGACACAAATAGCTTAGTAACTTTTCTTCTATGATTACAAATTGTTTTCCAAAACAGATGAGCACAGTGTTTAGCACATGGTAGGCATTTAAAACATGCTTATTTACTGGCTTACTGATGACTGATTTTCTGGTGAGCTATTATCCTCATGTTTCTACTCTCATCTTCCATTATCTCTAGTCTCTTTTTGCTCCCTCCATGTCTGCCTCTGGCACTAGAATAATTGCTCCTCATTAGGAAGGTAAGAGAGGAGGTAGGCCAGCCTCATCAGCAACAGCAGCTCCTTATGGAAATCTCAGAGAAGAGGCTGGCTTTTCTTGCCTTAGCTTGAGAGCTCAAGGATCTCATTCAGGAGGTTGCCACTTCCTCCTGACAGTTCTATCAATCTACTTGGTATCCTTTCTCCCCTTTGGTCCTCTACTTTGATTTCATCTCTACCTCTAGATATCACAGATGCACAGCTTGTCATCCCATACTCCCAAACAAACTTCACATTAGCTACCCCTGGCCCTCAAGGCTGAATAACAGAATTACAGCTTTGTAAGCAATGGCTGTTTTCCCCAAAGTCTGCATGCAAGAATGATTTTTGGTAAGTTGAATTGCATTTTGAATACCTGATGTATATCTCCGTAAAGCTACAAACGATCTTTCATTTGACAACAGTTAAATAAACAAATCTAACCCTAATTCTGAGGTATTATGGCCTTGCTCACACCTAGTTCTGACTGAATGATCAATAATATGTTCTTACCCAACAAAAGGTCATTAATGTTAAGTGGAATGAGATAATCAACGGAAGGCTACCCTTCCATCAGCCTTAGCACCTGGTATAAAGTAGGCACTTCATATTAAAGTCTACCCTGCCAGACGCTATGCAAAATACTGGGGATACAACGAAAGGCAAAAATAGTCTTTACACTCAGGGAGCTCACAGTTTCATGAAGGACAGAGCATGCGAATAACTACATACAAACAAGACACATACAAGATAAACTGAAGATAATCCAATACAGGCACCAGCACTAAGGGAAACAGGGAAAGGCTTCTTGCAGGAGGTGGGATTTTGGCTGAGACTCAAAGGACACGAATGATTGGGAACAGATGGATATCTATGATGGAAATCATAGAGATCTCAGAGAACAGGGACTCCTTAACCTCCATTGGCTGTGGATCCCAATGTAAAGCCAAGAAACATTTTTCTTGAAACTAAAATCTTTCCTGCCATGAAGTCAATCTTTGTTAAAGATCTTTCATATTTTGAGAATACCAGTAAAGTCATTATTTTACAGTCTAAAAAGGCCAATTTTGTTTTTCCTCAAAGGACCAAGAGAACAAAGAATCAAACTATAGTATTTTCATTCTAAAGGGTCCCAAGGAGATAATTAAAAAGTAAAACAAAAATACTCCTTGCCAGTTTATACAGACTGGTAGTGTTGTTTGTCCTTCATTCAGAATGGTATAATAGTATAAATTCAGAATGGTTTAATGGTATAAATTCAATCAATCAGTTAGGTACTTCTTAAGCACTGCTGTTCATCCTATATTTAGAAGAGGACCAATGAGGACCAATGAGATCATGGGCCATGTCTTGACTTTCCTGTGAATTGGACTTGAATGAGTCAGAGCTGAACAAGTCATCAGCCTCACTCTCTCTTCTGGAGTGCAGTGGCAAGACAAAAGTCAGGATGACTGGTGATGGCTCAGGATGCAGTGGCTGACATTGGTGTCTTCAATGTCTGACCAGGCTCTAAGTGCTCCACAGTGCCTGCTCAGCTGGCTTCCTGGCTGTTGGAACAAATTGTTCTCATTCACCCATTTCCTCCAGGAAAGTCTTCACATGCTTGGGGTAGACACCTCCCCAACCTGGTTCAGCCCATCCGCCCCACTAGTTTACTAGGATGTGGCTACCACACATGCTACAGCTTCTTGGAGCCACAGGTGAGAGTTGAGTGCCAGGTGGGCATCAAAAGTGAGGCCACTAGAGTGACAGCAGATTTAAGTATACGGGAATT
Source organism: Trichosurus vulpecula (assembly GCF_011100635.1). Taxonomy (NCBI): domain Eukaryota; kingdom Metazoa; phylum Chordata; class Mammalia; order Diprotodontia; family Phalangeridae; genus Trichosurus; species Trichosurus vulpecula. Next base: position 166,300,025 of record NC_050578.1, read on the forward strand.
CTCAATTTATCCATTCTAATAGAAGCAAGTCAGGGTAGGGATACTCCAAATCAAAAGATGCAATTAGCCTTTGGCTCTAAAATACATGATCTGACTCTGTAATTTCCTTCCCCATTATACTGTTTATTCTCAAATAATTCTCATGTGTACATCTGTCAGAATGGTATAGGGATTTGGCCCAAAGTGCTGAGTCATCCAGACAATAAATGATTTACCATTCAAAATTTGTCAAATAAAATCAACATCTGGATGATCATTATTGTCGATTTTTTTAAAAATCACACAACAAAGAAAGTTATAGAATGACCGATGTAAAATTTAAACTTGAAAATTTTGTTACAGCTTATTTTAAAGGTAAATAAAATAGGGCCGGGACTCAGGAAGACCTGAGTTCAAATCCTGCTTTAGACATTTACCAGCTGTGTGACCTTGATCAAGTCATTTAACTTCTGTTTGCTTCTACTGGAGAAGGAAATGGCACACCACTCCAAAGTCTTTGCCAAGACAATATTGGTATGTTAAGGTCCACAGGGTAACTAAGAGAAAATAATTCCCGGCTCTGCTAAACTATAATCTCCTTGAGAGAAGAAATAAAAAATATCTAATTCCTTTCCCTCCACACCCTTTATGGTGCCTTCACATGCAACTTGTACTCAACAGAATTAATGAAGTCCAAAGGAGACACAGCAAGGACACAAGAATTTTGACTTTCTAAAGATATAGGTGGGATTGGCAAATGGAATTCAATTCAACAAACATTCATTGGGGTTCTGTGCTTGCTAGGTACTGGGGGTCTAGAGCTAAAACACAACCAAGTACAAATAGCTTCTTCTAGTCTACTGGTGGGAAATAATATACGCACAATTACAACATAAACTAAAGTGAGGCAGGGACAAAAGAGAGATGGATGCAGACAAAGAGTTCCAGGAGAATTTGACAACAAGGAAATTATTTTCAACTTGGAGGGAAGAAAAGGCTTGAGGAAGGAAGGCTTTATGGAGAAGGTAGTTCCAGAAGTGACTCTTAAGAGGGAGCTTGGAAGGTGGAGATAATGAAGGAATTCTAGGTATGAGGAATATTCTGAAGGAGCAAAAGGAAACAGGAAATGGTATGTGGAGTTTGAGAAATCTGTTAATAGCTAGCATTAGAGGTTTGCAAAATGATTTATGTGTTATCCCATTTGATATTCAAAACAACCGCAAGAGACAACATTATTTTTTACAGATGAGGAAATCAAGAATAGAGGGCTTAAGTCATTTCTTCAAGGTCACACAGAGTTATGAAGTAGCTAAGGCAGAGTTTGAACTCAGGTCTTCCTGATTCCAAGTACAACACTCTATGAATTACACTATATGGTTGCTTCGAAGACCAGTTTTAGATGGAACATGGAGTACATGGCAAAAGCGGAGAAGGGGGGGGTGGGGCTCAGTCACATCAACAAGCATTTATTAAGTATTTACTGTGTGCCAGGCACTGTACTAAGTGCTAGGAATACAAATACAAGGAGAGAGAAAGTCCCTGACCTCCAGAAAAGTAGTTTGGAACCAGATTATAGAAGGCCTTAAACAATGAGGATTTTGTGATTATTCTTAGAGGCATAATCAGTCCATCAGTCAGTCAATAAACATTTATCGATAAACCAGGCACTGTGTTAAGTACTGGGAATACAAGGAAAGGCTCTAAACACAGTCTGTGCTCTCAGGAAGCTCACAGTCTAATGGGGGTTGTGTTTGTCCTTCATTTTCAAAGAGGACCGTGGCATCAGGGAAATGAAGACATGATTTGCAGTTGACTTTGATTTGAGTGAGGGAGGGCTGTGCAAAGTCACCAGCCTCACTTTCTCCTCCAGAGACATCTGGATCCAGTGACCAGATATTCATCAGGATGATGCCACGGTCCTCTTCGAAAATGAAGGACAAACACAACCTGTGAGTAAACCAAGCTGCCTGAATGGGGATCCAGCTAGTTGGGTAACTCAGCTCGTCCTCTCTCCCTCTCCCTGTCCCTTTCTTCTCCAAAGGAAGGTAAATTTTGATAGCCAGAAGCTGCCCACTTAATTTAGGGTTTACTGGCTAGACAACCTGCAAATAACTATGTGCAAATAAGTTATACACAGGACAGAATAGTAATAGTTAACAGAGGGAAGGCATTACTCTTAAAGGGGATGAGGGAAGCCGCTAAAGGTTTCTGAGCAGGGAAGTCACAGATCTGTGCAGACCTGTGCTTTAGAAAGCCTATTTTGGTGGCAGTTTTAAGAATAGATTGGGTAGAAAAGAGACGGAAACATGGATATCAACGAAGAGGTTATTACAATAGTTCAGGTGAAAGGTGGGGAGGGTCAAAGCTATGGAAAAGAAGAGCATGAGCCTGAGAAATGAGGGGAAGGCAGAAATCCACACAGTTTAGCAACTGCTTGTATGTCGGAGGTGAGGAATGAGGCTGCTTCAAAGGTTTGGAGCACAAGTAACTGGGGGGATGGTGGTACCAATGATGTAAACAGGAAAGCTAGGGTGAGGGGCAAGCTTTAGGAGGAAGATGATGAGCATTTAAGAGAAGGGAGGTGGTCAACAGCATTGAATGCTGCAAAAAGGTCAAGATGATGAAATCAGGAGAGATGAGAAAAGTCACAAAGAATCAGAATGTGCTCAGTCAAGTAGAAGGGAAGGTCATTTGCTGAAGAGTAGACGGGGCTTGAAGAAAAGAGAAGGTCTGAAATTGCCATTGTGGGACAGAGTGAGTCACAGACCAATAACGGGAATGCTGTACAGCCATGGTGTCTCTTTTGAGATGAGATCATACATATCTGTAGTGGGCCCAGGATGTACAGCTTCATGGCCACCTTCAGCATCCACCAATAGCTTGGGAACAGATGTACAGAAGACAGATGGTGAAAGAGACAGGAATAAGAATTAGCAGGATAGAAAAGAGTGGAGGACAACAGAGGCTAAGTCTTTCCAAAGTATGGTCGAAGATTTAGAGCCAGGGGCAGGGAACCTGTGGAGCCTTGAGGCTGCAGGCGCCCCATCCCTGAGACTGTGAAAGGAGGTAAATAAAGCCAGCACACTGGTGACAGAATGGGAAGAAGAATGGGGTACTGGAGATCATTGAGTCATCACTGTATCTGTTCTATGTCACAAACAATGGGAGAGGGGAAAGCAGATCTATAACTAAGCTACGGAAAACGGGGCTTTGTCTGAGCGTTCTGAACATAGGAAAACTTCCTCCCCAGGAGCGTGTACTTCTACACTACAATAAGCCTCATCTTCAGGCTTCTCCTGCCCTATGCCCCCACACAAAGTGTAATTGCCTCCGGCCAACACCTCCCACATTCCCCACCTTCCATTTTCATGGGGCCTCCTGCAGAGCCCACCTTCAAAGTTTGGATTGCGCCCTTCTCCCAGCATGACTGCACCTGTGGCCAGAGTGTTCTCTGTGCCAGGTCTCCTCCCTCCCACATTTCTATTCCTGTGGGCAAAAAAATAAATAAAAAACAAAAGGGAAAAAAAACCACTCAGGAGATTTTGAACAGAGAGTAATCTCAGAACTCAAGATCTCAGAGAACAAGGGGGTAGTGAGGTCTAAAGTGTGACCACCCCTGTAGGTGGCTATGTCAGAGAAAGAGGTAGTAGAAGTTACAGGAAAAGAGGATGTGAAAAGAGCCCACGGTGTTCAAAGATGTTACTTTCAAATAGATAATAAAGCAAATATTGATGTCACTAAGGATGAAAGCAAAGGTTGAGGAGGAAAGATTATAAAGGTACTATAAAGACTATAAATGTACTGAGTTCACTGCCAAGGGAGGGAAAAACGACCCAGAGATCACAAGATGAGAGCAACGGCTACTCTCATCTACTGACAGGGACATCAATAAACACTTATAGAAGAGATGAGCTTCAAAGGAAGAGGAAGCTGCAGGGTCTGTTCCTGGAAGTCAAGAGTCAGGAAAGCACTGGTTCCTTTCTCCTGGTCCATGAGGATGGGACGTAGAGAGATTGGAGCAGTCAGCAAAGAGATAGGGAAGGGATGCGGTACTATGGGTAGCGGGAGGAATGGGCAAAGGAAAACCAAACTGTATTAACAACGAAGAAAATGTAGATGGAAGTAGCAGGGAATGGTTATTAGGGTCAAACTGGTCCCGAAATCCAAACGAGTTCCTTGGGGTAATAACACCTTCGCCTATCCCTTCTCCCAGGTGGAACTCAGTGATTATGGAGAAGAATGGATAAAAAAAGCTTTCAGCGACTTTGGATTCTTTCATTTTAGAGTGCATATGCTCCTCTGACCTCACACATTTTAGTAAGATCTATGATTTTCATTTGATGATTGAATCACGTTGGTCAGCTCGGTAATTATCAATTTGGTTTTGCTCACTTCTACCTGCTCTCTCCACACTGAGAGCATCTACCAGCTACCAAAGGATTGTGGCATTAGTGTGGAAGAAAGGGAAAAGGAAAAAAAGGCCAGTCTGCTTCCTGATTGGGAGTAACAATGGCACTGGGGGAAAAGAAGAGACTCGGATAAATACAGGGTCCAGTAATATCCTCTGCTAACAGAAATCTGAAGAAGCACTAAATAAAATCTGTGGCAATCAGATGGTCTGACTTGATATATTTAGGCAAGAATGAGAAGTGGACAAAAATTGTTCTCATCCACCTCCTCGGCATACAAAGCGGGCAAAGCATTTTCAAATTCAGCTTTTTTAAAAACAGGCAGTTAGAACATCAGTAGGGTCTAAAAATCATATAACTTTTTAGAAAACAGCTAGGATATAAGGCAAAATATTTGTCATTTTCACTGTGGGGGAGGGAAGGAGGCGAACATAAGGCCATAGTATTTTTTTCTTCTGTTGTTTCTACCATCAACGCCTAGGGCGTGTTTCCGTTTGATTTGGTTCACAAGGGACCTCACAGCATGAAACTACCACATTTTTCAGCAAAGGAAAAACTTTCAGAAAAAAAAAATGGATCTCCCTTTAATAATAATATAGCTCAGCTAGTTTTCTTAATCAGAGACCATAGCATGCATTCATTACCCACTGCACAGCGATTCTAGGGGGGGAAAAGATTTTTAAAGTTGCTCAAATTAAAGAGTAAAAGTCTGAATGACAGAGTCATCAAGTTATATACATACATAAAGTAGCAGTGCTGCAAAGTTTTCTTAAGATGATTAATTTACAGTATTTCAGCTGAGAATTCAGTTCTGTGACTGAAGTGAAGAGCTTCTCCTCAGCCTCACATCACCAATTCCTCAGCTTTCACTCCACAAAAGGGGGAAGCTGAGAATTCCCTCTAATTAGTTGGTGTAGGAATGGCCTACTACAGTGGTTCTCAGAGGGGGAGGGGTCCCCAAGATTCTCTCAAGGTCAAAATTATTTTCATGATAATACTAAGATATTATTTGCCTATTAAGATACTCCCTTTTCCAGCTACTGTCCACTTTGGACTGGATTTTTCTTCATACATGTCAACCAAAGCAATCTATCATAATAGATTGTATTCAGAAGCAGATATGAGAATACAGCTGTCTTCTATTAAGCTAGACATTAAAGAGGTTTACAAAAAAAATTTCTATATAAAATTCTTATTTAAAATGTTATTGATATTAACATATAATAGGTTTATTATTGTTATTTTAAATGAATTAATATTTTAAACTTTTTTTAAGTGTTAACTTTTTTTCAGGGGAGAGGCAGGTTTTTTTGTTGGGGTAATAGGAGATGATCCAGTAGAAGTTCACATAAACAAAAGTTCATTAGAATCCTCAATAATTTTTAAAAGTATAAACAGATTCCTCAATAATTTTTGAGTGTAAAGGAGTGCCGACACCAAAAAGTTTGAAAGTCCTGGAACTTCTGTTAGGAAGGGAATCTGGGATCTAAATGAGCTCTTTGATTAGCTAGCCTAATGGTTTTGAGAAAGTCCTGACTTTCTTTGGGCCTCCTTCCTCCTCTGTGAAATAAGCAATAGATCCTTTTCTAAGGTCTCTTTCAGCTCTATAATTTGATGACTTCTTGTAGCTTTTCCCCAGGATGAACTTTCCAAGGTGCCAGGCTCAAAGGAAAATGGTCTTTGCTGGAATGGGGCAAGAGGGGGAGGGCCTTTAACAATGGTAAGTTCTACTACATGAGTACCACCAAGCTACTCACACTTATCCTCAAGAGGTTTGTGACCTACAATTCATTTTCTTTTTTCTTTTGCTGTTCTTCACAGCTGTGAAGAAAGTCAATACAGAAACACAACAGAAAAGATAGGCCTCTTTAGCTTACCTATATCAGTCAACTAACATATTAAGCACCTACCATGTGCCAGGCACTAAGTGAAAGATTGGGGATATGAAGAAAGGCAAAAGACAATTGAGGTCTCAAGGAGTTCACAGTCTAATATGGGAGACAACAACAGTACAAACAAGCTATACAATGGATAAATTGGGGGGTAGTCTCTGAGGGCAGGTAACAAGATTAAGGACGACTGGAAGAGGTTTCTTGCAGAAAGCAGGACCTGAAGAAAGCCAGGGAAGCTGGGAGGTAGAAATGAGGAGGGAGACAGATCCAGGCACAGTAAGTACATGGAAATATATATATTTAAAATAAGTCTATTTTAAGGCAAAGATCAACTTTACAAAATAATTACACGGCTGTTTCTATTTGGGCAAATATAGAGTAGTCCCATTATCAGAAATCCAGGAGATGCCAATGGCTATAATCTTAAATTCAAATCTATGGAGTAACAAATTGTAGGCATCAAGATTTACAAAACACTTCAAATACACTGAGCCTGACAACTCTGTGAAACAGATATTAGAGTTACTTTACGAGTGATGAAACTGAGGCTCAGAGAGGTTAAGTGAAATGCCCATGGCCACACAGCTATTAGGTGTCAGGAAACAAGATTTAGATCCAATTTCCCTCATTCCAAGCCCTGCCTTCTTTCCATTATGCCACAATACTGGAAATGTCTGCTATATAAGGAGGTGGGTGAGTAAATAAAAGATGTCTATTATTTAAGAACATAAGTCATTTCTGCTACCAAACATTTCCCTGTTTGCCTTCCACTGTTTTCCTAAATCTAATAAATGTTTTATTAAGGCAGGGAATCTGTTATTTTGGCTCAGCAGTGATGAAGCAGGTGATCATCCCCTTTGATGGAACCACCATTTATCACGATGGCTCCACATTTTGCACAGAACACAGAAGTATGGTGGGCCCAGAAGGCAAGTACCTTGCCAATGACAGACGATGCAGCAGCAGGCCTAGGCTTTAAAGGGAGAGACAGTTTCCCAGGCTCATCTGTCCTGAATGCCAAACCCAACTTTTATCTATCTAGCAAAACACTACCTCAAAGGAGGAGGGAGAACCACTGTCTAGGATATTACAAAGACGTATAACAAAGCACGGTAACATAGGAGTACTTCAGTGAAAGGAAGGAAGGTATGAGAAGACTCCTCTTGATAAACCTAATAAGGGAAAGATAATTCTCAACCTGGCAAACAGGTTGCTCACCCTCCACCCACATGGTATCTTAAGCTGCCAGGGACAAAGAACAAGGCGAAGGGAGAAAGAATGACAAGGGAACCTAGGTCATTTTTGCAGCATTTACCCTTTTGTAATGATCCCACAGGCACAGTTAGCCATACGTATGCCCACTAGGGTAACTTAGTAATATTTTAGACATTCTGTATATACTTTCAACATTTCCACTGTTATTTTTGATGGCTTATCACAGGTGCCTTACAACAGCATTGCATTTTGTCCAACAACTATTATAGTAAAGCGTTATTATAACTCTCTCTCTCTCTCTCTCTCTCTCTCTCTCTCTCTCACACACACACACACACACACACACACACACACACAATCTACAGATACATTCATACATATATTTGTATTTAGGTGTAATAAACATGTTATGAAACTACATATTTTATCTATAAAAGTCACATTTTCTAGTTAAACAAATTAATCTGAAGAACAAAGAGAAAAGGAAAAACTACAGTTTACCCTCGAAATTCTAGATGCAAAGAATAAACAGGCTGAATAACAGGCTAAAGAATAAACCATTTTCATTCCATTATTTACAGTCATGCTTATATTGTTTACACTTAGAAAAAAAACCTTAGTTTCTTTGGCCCTTAAATATGATCAAGTTTGGGGGCGGAGCCAAGATGGCGGCTGGTAAGCACGGACTAGAGTGAGCTCCGTACCCAAGTCCCTCCAAAAACCTATAAAAATGGCTCTGAACCAATTCTAGAACGGCAGAACCCACAGAACAGCAGAGGGAAGCAGGGCTCCAGCCCAGGACAGCCCGGATGGTCTCTGGGTGAGCTCTATTCCACACGGAGCTGGGAGCTGGGAGCTGGGAGCTGGGAACGGAGTGGAGCAGAGCCCAGCCTGAGCGGCGTGGACGATCCAGACCGGAAGACGGGCGGAGGGGGCCCTAGCGCCCTGAATATGTGAGCTGCGGCAGTTACCAGACCCCTCGACCCACAAACACCAAAGACTGCGGAGAAGGTTAGTGGGAAAAGCTGCGGGAGTGGAAGGAGTTCGCGGTTCGGCTTCCAGCCCCGGGGGCAGCGGAGGTGGGGCAGCTACAGCTGTTGTTACTTCCGGCTCCAGGCCCACCTGGTGGGAGGAATTAAGTGGCGGATCGCAGCAGGGGTGCACAGCCTGCCAAAGATCTGAGCCCAGTCTGGACTGGGGGTCCTTGGGGAAGGAGGAGTGTGGCTCTGACAGAGCTGGCACCTCCCCCCCAAACGTAGAACATAGAACTCTGTAATCTACAAGCAGTCATACCCCACTGAAAAACTCAAGGGTCAAGTTAGTTAGTTGGGAATATGGCCAGGACGCGAAAACGCGCCCAGATTCAGTCTCAGACTTTGGATTCTTTCTTTGGTGACAAAGAAGACCAAAACATACAGCCTAAAGAAGACAACAAAGTCATAGAGCCTACAACCAAAGCCTCCAAGAAAAACATGAACTGGCCCCAGACCATAGAAGAACTCAAAAAGGATTTGGAAAAGCAAGTTAGAGAAGTAGAGGAAAAATTGGGAAGAGAAATAAGAAGGATGCGAGAAAACCATGAAAAACAAGTCAATGACTTGCTAAAGGAGACCCAAAAAAATACTGAAAAATACACTGAAGAAAACAACACCTTACAAAATAGACTAACTCAAATGGCAAAAGAGCTCCAAAAAGCCAATGAGGAGAAGAATTCCTTGAAAGGCAGAATTAGCCAAATGGAAAAGGAGGTCCAAAAGACCACTGAAGAAAATACTACTTTAAAAATTAGATTGGAGCAAGTGGAAGCTAGTGACTTTATGAGAAATCAGGATATTATAAAACAGAACCAGAGGAATGAAAAAATGGAAGACAATGTGAAATATCTCCTTGGAAAAACCACTGACCTGGAAAATAGATCCAGGAGAGATAATTTAAAAATTATTGGACTACCTGAAAGCCATGATCAAAAAAAGAGCCTAGATACCATCTTACAGGAAATTATCAAGGAGAACTGCCCTGATATTATAGAGCCACAGGGCAAAATAGAAATTGAAAGAATCCATCGATCGCCTCCTCAAATAGATCCCAAAAAGAAATCTCCTAGGAATATTGTTGCCAAATTCCAGAGCTCCCAGATCAAGGAGAAAATACTGCAAGCAGCCAGAAAGAAACAATTTGAGTATTGTGGAAACCCAATCAGAATAACCCAAGATCTGGCAGCTTCTACATTAAGAGATCGAAGGGCTTGGAATGCGATATTCCGGAGGTCAATGGAGCTAGGATTAAAACCTAGAATCACCTACCCAGCAAAACTGAGTATCATGTTCCAAGGCAAAATATGGATTTTCAATAAAATAGAGGACTTTCAAGCTTTCTCAGTGAAAAGACCAGAACTGAATAGAAAATTTGACTTTCAAACACAAGAATCAAGAGAAGCATGAAAAGGTAATCAAGAAACGGAAATTGCAAGGGACTTACTAAAGTTGAACTGTTTTGTTTACATTCCTACATGGAAAGATGATGTGTATGATTCATGAGACCTCAGTATTAGGGTAGTTGAAGGGAATATGCATATATATATATATATATATATATATATATGCATATATATATGCATATATATATGTTTAAGTATATATATAAGTGAATGTGTATGTATGTATGTATCTATGTGTATATGTATGTATGTGTATATATATATATGTAAAAGAGAGAGAGCAGACACAGGGTGAGTTGAGGATGAAGGGAAGATATCTAAAGAAATAAAATGAAATTAAGGGATGAGAGAGTAACATACTGAGAGAGGGAGATAGGGAGAGATAGAATGGGGTGGATTATCTCGCATAAAGGTGGCAAGAGGAAGCAGTTCTATGGGAGGAGGGGAGAGGGCAGGTGAGGGGGCAATGAGTGAACCTTGCTCTCATCAGATTTGGCCTGAGGGGGAATACCATACATACTCAGTTGGGTATCTTACCCCACAGGAAAGAAGAGGGAGGAAGATAAAAAAAAAATAAAAGGTGGGGGGATGATGGAGTGGAGGACAGATGGGGGTGGAGGTAATCAAAACAAACACTTTGGAAAGGGGACAGGGTCAAGGGAGAAAATTCAATAAAGCGGGATGGGTTGGGAAGGAGCAAAATGTAGTTAGCCTTTCACAACATGAGTATTGTGGAAGGGTTATACATAATAATACATGTGTGGCCTAGGTTGAATTGCTCAACTTCTTAGGGAGGGTGGGTGGGAAGGGAAGAGGGAAGGGAATTTGGAACTCAAAGTTTTAAAATCAGATGTTCAAAAACAAAAAAACTTTTTGTATGCAACTAAAAAATAAGATACACAGGCAATGGGGCGTAGAAATTTATCTTGCCCTACAAGAAAGGAAGGGAAAAGGGGATGAGAGGGGAGGGGGGTGATAGAGGGGAGGGCTGACTGGGGAACAGGGCAACCAGAATATACGCCATCTTGGAGTGGGGGGGGAGGGCAGAAATGGGGAGAAAATTTGTAATTCAAACTGTTGTGAAAATCAATGCTGAAAACCAAATATGTTAAAGAAATAAATTGCATTTAAAAAAAAAAAAAAAACTTATGGAACGGAGTGTTGTAAACTAAAAAAAATAATTAATTAATAAAAATACTTTATTGCTAAAAAATAAAAAAAAAAATATGATCAAGTTCTCAGCTTGTGCATTCTTCAGTTTTTAATTCTCATAATATATGCTCTCTCTATATGTATGTATACACACACATATTCCTTCTTGGGGGATAGAGGAAGAAAAGAATGGGGTTTTTTATGCAGTAAAAGACAGAAACCACAAGATAGCAAAAATACCATTTACAAGCTATTCTAGTGTACAGTGGAGCAAATCTCTGCTAAATGGAATCCATGAGTACATGAGTATTTGGAATACATTTTTGGAGGACAAAAAGAAAAAAAATACACCACTTACAACTTAATGACATACAAGATTCAATCAAGATCTCTTCACTACACTGCCATTGAGGTAATAAGTAGAACTGGGTGAACAAGCCAATAGCTCTTTACAGCGGCTTGACACAGGGAGTTTTTGTGTGTAATGGGAAGGGAGGGAGGATTAATGAGGGTTGAAACAATCAACAATGTTCCTTTTTTTTATTGCTAGGACACCTGCTGCCTCCCTTCGTGCACCCTCATCCATAATGCAGTATGTTGGCAGGGACCGGACTCAGAGCGGCCCCTGAGACAATGACCAACCTGGGTGAAGAAGCTCAAACAATCATACTCCCCTCTCACTTAGCCAAATAAATAGCTTACACTTTTCCTCTCTTCCCTCTTTGCCCAACATTAACTATTTGAATAGAAATGAAATTAATGTCTATCAATTTGTATTCTAGGCACTGTGACACTATCAAGGCAGATATGAAGAAATGATTCGCCCCTGAACCATATCAGGGTACAACAAAAAGGGGGGGGTGGAAATCAATTGATTAAGTGATAGGGACTTTCCCAATGTGATTTTCTGTTTGGCCAATACGAGCATATGTATGAATATATATGCATATAGTAACAATTATATGCACATAGTACATGTGCATATAGTAACAATTCTACCACTAAGTTTAGGTCTCCAAGAAGCATAAAATAGTTTTGTTTTGTTTTTTATACCAACATATCAAATCCTGGTCTGGAAGTTTCCAAAGCCCGACTATAACTTCAAGTTTCAGAACTGCTACAGGCTCAAAAGTGACTTGCCATAGTCATATAGGTAGTAAGAGGCAGGTGTGGAATTTTAATCCAGCTGTTCCAGCTGTTCCTGACTCCAAGCCCATTATTCTAACCACTTTCTGGTGGATGTTTCTCCCTGCGCGCCCGCAGGGCACCCCTCCATACTCTACTATGCATTATGTTGAGAACACACTGATCACAGTAGAAAGCTAATCAAGAAACTGAAGTCACCCTCAAGGAGTTTACCATCTAAACACGGACACAAACTAATATTTACATAACAGCAGAATGCTGGGTACATGTGCAGAATAAAGGAATGATTCAAGTAGGGGATAATATTTTCTCATAAAATAGATGAAAAAGATCAGCAAAGGCTTCCTAGAAAAAATGAGTTTTGAGCCAGGTCCTAAGGGAGGCAGTCATCATAGACTGGTAGACAAGAAAACAGAAAAAAACCCATACACATACTTTTTTTTTTTTAATCTAGACTTGTTACTTCAATTTCTTTGTCATCCACTGAGTCCTTAGCATCTAACTTGTACCACTTACTGATGACACTTTCTTCCTACAGCGACAAGCATTCTAACTACAAAGTTGAATATCAATGTTCTCAGCTCTCAATCTTTTTGACTTCTTTTCAGAATTAAACTATTGAAAAAAGAATTCAGAAACTCATCTATACCAACCTACCTTGGTTTTCTTACCCCTTCTTGGAAGGGCTCCTATATCTGTTTCGAGAGCTTTTCTTAAACTTCCCTGCTCAAGACTTTTCAAGCAGGTACTACAAGATATTATTACCACTGCCACCACTGACTCAAGCTATTATCCTCTCTCCTCTTTACACTAGAAAATCCCTAGAAAGAATTTACATTTCATTTCTTCACCACCCATTCATTTATCTACTGTTTGCCATTTGGCTTGACCTCATCACCCTCCTGAAAGTGTTTTCTCCAAAGTTTTGAATGAACCAATGATCTTTTCTCATTCCTCAACTTTCTCCATCTTAATAGCTTCTGATGTTGTTGACCACCCCTTCATCCTTCCTACCCTGGTTCCACTGAAACTACTTCCTCCTGGTTCTCTTCCTGTTCAGTCTTCTTTGTTATTATCATCCATACAACTTATCCATGAGCATGAGTAAGGCTCACAACTGGGCCCTTTCTCATATCTTCTGGATCTACATTATCTCCCTTTATAATCTCAGAGGTGCTCCCAGAGATTGAATTATCACTTCTACACATTTGACTTCCAAAAGCTATATCCAGCCCTAATCTCTCTCCTGAAGTACTGTCCCAAATCAATTGCCAATCTCTGCTCTGATACTCTAATACTTAAAACTGAAGATATCCAAAGCAGATTCTTTATCTCTCTCCTAAATCTGACCAACTTTCAAACTTTTCTAACTCTATCAAGAATATTATGGAGTTTTTTTCAGACCCCCGGCCTGTAATCTGTTATAAAATATATCAGTTATTATAATTTCTATAGATCTACTATTAGTAGAAGAAAACTGAACTTATTTGAGTATTTGAAACTCTTAAACTCTGAAGATCTTTGTATTCGGTTCTTATAATCAATAACTTTGAGCAGAAACCTGGGCCTTTTGTGGCCAGACTAGGAATTATTAGGTAAACTCAAATCAATTGTACCAAGTGGCCCCTCTGCACCTAGCACTATACCGAGGCATTCAAAGACATGCACATAGAAAAATTAGCTCCTGTCTTCCAGGATTTTATTGGATTTGGTATGAGACAGCCTGGAAAAACCCATCCTGCAAAATTCTTAGAATATATTTCATCATCTTGATGCTGCAAATCACCCTGGTCATCGTAAAACTCTAAATATGTATTCAACATGTGCTATTACGACTATGTTCAATGACTTATATGAGAAGTTGGAATTTCAATATTAACTCTGTTTGAAGAGTACAAGCCCCATTTTAAATTTCCGGACAATTACAAGTAAGAAAAAATGCTGCCTTTTGCCAGGCCTATTAGTTTGAGAAAAAGCAAAGCAGGAGCCAAATAGGATTCTTTTATGTTTGAGAACTGAACCACAAGCCAGCAAACAGTGGTATTTACTCCAAGGTTAATAAAAGTAAATTACTCCGTGGTCCCTGGTCACTGGTATAAAACCTGTACTCCTTTTGAGTTTATATTATGTAGAAAAGTTCAAATTTTTTAAGAGGCATCCAGCACCAACTTATGACTTAGGTGTGCTTTTCAATGCCATTCCAAGCATTTTCCAGTTTATGCCTGAATTGTTTCTGTCTTTCCGAAGCCAAATACTCTGATACATGTGCGATTTTTCAATTCTCCTCCTCCTCTATCTTTTGACCTTCATGATGCTAGCATTTTTTTAAGCATCTCCTAGAAAAAATACACTGCTCAAGAAGGAAACTAAACACTTGAAAAGTATTTTACCCATGAAAAATTCTCTCTTATCATGCAAGTTGCTAATAAAGGTTTTCCAGATTTTCCAGTCTAATTAATTTTAGTTGCCACACCCCCACTTTTTTTCTTTCGCTAAACAAAACAAAAAGTCAACTGGGACCCAGAAAACAACATGAAAAGAATATTATAAAGTAGAAAGAACAGATGCCAAGCACACTGCCCCTAGATACATTGTTCGCTAACCAGATGTGGATGTTACATACGAACCTCAGCATGCTTTTCAGTCAGTCCATCACTTCATCAGCCAGATGCTCCAGTCGACAGTTTAGTTTATAATTATTTAGCAGACAAATCTTAACTTTGCAAACCTGAAGCAGCAACCATTTGGTAACATGGGCCAAATGCTAAACAGGTCAGTTTTCTGCAAACTGTCCAAAAACATGCTACTGATTTAAACAGCACTGCAGAACAATTCATCAAAGTCCAGGTCAAGGCAAAGTATTGTGGTCTGCACATGTTCATTTCATTAGCATCTTATTGAGGTCTGGGGACTTTACTCCTTGGAGTTTCTAAAACCGAGGTAATCACTTCCATACAAAGTAAAAAGACAACACATGGGACTGAGGGTGGAATGTCACTTGTGCTAATGTATCACCAACAGCTTTTAAAGTCTTAACTCTTCACAATTTAAAGCATTTGAAATGCTTCCTTAGCACCCAGCATATTAGTATGTCTCTGGAACATAACAAAAATCAGGCCGTGGCCCTAAAAAAAAAATCTCCTTTCAATTACCTTTCTTTCAGGTTTTCATGAAAGCTCAGGGAACTATTTGGGTTGTTGGACAGACTCTTTTAGGCCTTCTATGTTGTCGTTCAGTCTTCATGACCCCATTTCGCGTTTTCTTGGCAAAGATACTAGAGTGATTTGCCATTCCCTTCTCCGGCTCCTTGAAACTGGGGCAAACAGAGTTAAGTGACTTACCCAGGATCACAAAGCTAGTAAGTGCCTGAGGCCAAATTTGAACTCAGGTCTATTCTGACTCCAAGACCTGAACTTGATCCACTCTACCACCTAGCTGCCCCTTTAGTCCTTTTGTGGGAAAAGGCAAGTTCAGATGGCCCTTTTAAACCTAAAGTTGCATCTACTGACAATCCTGATGGACTAAAAGGTTTTCTGAAATGATCTGTAAAGCTCACTTACAGGTAGTGGTCAAAAAGAAAGAAAGATAATTGAAACAGTTCACCTGACAACACAAATATAAATCAGTGAGACCAGACCGCTTTGTTCACTTCACTTTAGGTTACTGAAAATGGTCACTTTGTTTGGAATCACTATGGCTTGAAGGGGAGAAAAACAGGGAAAGGGAATTTCCTCTGGGTTCCCTAATATTGTGAACAAAAATATTTTCTTCGTCTGGTCTAGTAAAAGAATGGAAGGAAATTAAGAGCGAAGTGAAATTTGCTGAGAGAAGAGTGAGGCTCATGAAATGAGGAATTTGTGGCACCTAAAGTCCTTGGGCCTGGGAGAACTCAGGACAGCAGGAAGTCCATCTTTGTAGGGGTTTCCTTGCAGCCATTTCAGTTTGTGAGATCAGTCACATGAAAGTGGTCATTTAAACAAAGGACTTATCTAACAAAGGAAAATAAAAAAGCACCCACTTCTTCAATTACCTGAAGCTAAAGAGAAATAAATACAAAAGGAAAAGACTGAGAATGTAAAGGCTTGCTCCCAGAGCTGGCCAAATATTTCCAAGAAACAGGTTTTGCAGTTGTCAAATAAGTGGCTAAAGATTACTATAGTAAATTGATTCTATGAATCTGCTAAAGGACAATGCAAGGGGTGATTCTAGAACAGGGAGAGAAAACCTGCAGCCTTGAGGCCACATGTGGCCCTCTAGGTCCTCAAATGAGGCCTTCTGAATCCAAACTTGACAGAATAAATCCCCCTAATAAAAGGATTTCTTCTATAAATACAACTTGGACTCAGTCAAAAGGCCCAAGGACAAAGAAGGTCACAGGTTCCCCACCCCTATTCTAGAAGAACTCTGGAAATTACTGCACTGGGAAGATTATCCTATAGCATGGAACTATTTAAATTCCACTAAATATTATCTTGCAGATATAAGGAAAAAAAAAGATTTGTAAAGTCTGGGACTAGTTATACAAAGCATATTCAGTCCACCCACTCTCCTAAGGATAACATGTGCCATTTTTTTGCTTTCTGTATTCACACTGGCTGCTTAAGGGACCTTCCTCTCTCCCTGTGGACTCTTACCTTCAACCAACTCCATCCTATGCAGCCCAACACATATCCTAGGCTCTCTGCTATTCTTTCTACTCTGTCTTGTTAAACCTTTGCTCTATTACAAACAAACTTCCTCATATATCCATAAACAAATGTGCAAGGACTCTATGTTCCCTGGTGCTTAGCCCAGTACCTGCCACATAGTAGGCATCTGATGTGAGAAACACAGTTTTGGGGATCACTGGACTTCCCAAGCAGGGGCAAAGTTCTGAGGAAGAAGCCAGTGATAATCCCTAAGGAAGGCTGTGCAGACCACAGGACTCCCAGAGGAAGACCAAGTGGTAGCCCCCCTTTATTTGTGGGGATCACAGGGCTTCCTAGGCTTCAGACCCTAAGGAGGACCCAAGCGATGGCCCCTTAGAACAGTAGTGGGGAATCACAGGACTTCCTAGGGTTGGACCCTGAGAAAGAGCCACATGACAACCCCTAAGGAAGGCTATGCAGACCAAAGGAAGACCAAGTGGTAGCCCCACCTTTATCTGTGGGGATCACAGGGCTTCCTGGGGTCAGACCCTAAGAAGGACCCAAGTGATGGCCCCTTAGAACAGCGGTAAGATCACAAGGCTCCTGAGACAGTGCCAGAAGACCCAAGTGATAGCCCCTTAAGAAGGCTGTGCAGACCACAGGGTTCCCCAGGGAAATCCCAAGTGGTAGCCCTCATAACACCACAGTGGGGATCACAAGATTCCCCAAGGCAGGGTCAGGAAGTTGGCTTCCACAGCTCATTGCTTTCCTGGTAGCATAACCCTAGGAAGATCCATGTGATCTGCCCCTTCTCACCCAAAGAACTCAGGGCCAGAGTGGACAGAGGAAGGCATTTATTACACCCCTCAATAGAGTGGGTGCAGTGCTCACTAGGAACACTCGCACCAATACAGCAGCAGGAATGGGGGTAACCATCACCTCCACTCCTGTTTGAGTTATGGTTAGTTTACATTCTTTACTTTTTACATAGTTTTCCTAGGTTATACAGTTTATATAGGTAGGATAATAAGAATACAGAAGCAGAAGTGAAGTTAATTAGATCCTCCTTGTCTGAGTTAGGATTAATCTACATTCTTTATTTCCCCTACCTTCCCTCTTTAACATATGCAAATTTTGCAAATCAGTAGGCCTGGACCCTTGACCAAGACCAGACCCTTGAACTGACATGATAAGCTTGAACTGGTTCAACCAGTTTGGCCTTTCTAGTTTCCCTGGCACCAGGATGGCCATTGTCTTGACAAATAAGCGTTAACTCAGCTATATGGATAGCTTCTGTGGGAGCAAAACCAGATACCATACTATCTTTTCTTACATGTTTATTCGTTGACTATTGCCTAATCACATCAACCAAAAGAGATCTTTGTATCCCCTCAAGCCCAATACCTCTTTGATGATATTTCTCATGTTTGGCTTTACAGCCAGTTTCCAATGAGTGTGAATAATGAATCCTGTGAAATGGTCACATTATATAAACTTGCTCTACAAATTTCCACTGGACTAGAACAAATGACCACATTTTATATAAATCATAAGTTCAAATTAGAATACATATGACCACTTCACAGGATTCATCATCTGCATTAATCAGGACCTAGCTATACTTATTTGGGTATTTGTCTTATTTCCTCTAAACTTAAGGTCTTTAAAAATCAATCAACTGGCCTACTAAGTGTCCACTATGTGCAAGGCAATACACTAGATGCCAAAGACAAATGGCAAAAATGCAACAATTTCTGCCTCCAAGGGGAAGATAGCATGTACATATAAGTATATTTAAATTACATGTACAAAGGCAAAGTACTAGGTACAGGGGGAATAAAAAATGCTGTAGAAGAGATAGTGTTTTTAAATTAATTTTTTTTTTCCAATTTCATGTGAAAACAATTTTTAACATTAATTTTTTTGATTTTGAGTTCCAAATTCTTTCTTCCCTCCCTTCTATCACTCACTCCAAGAGGGCAAGCATTTTGATATTGGTTGTACATGTGCAGTCATACAAAACATATTTCCATATTAGTCATGTTGTAAATGAAAACACTGACCAAAGGAAAGGAAAAGGAAAAGGGAAAGGGAAAAGGAAAGGGAAAGGGAAAGGGAAAGGCAAGTAGGCAAGTAGCAAGTAGGATGGCTTGCCTGGACTACAGAGGAGGGAAGGAGTGATAACTAATATTTACATGATACTATGTGCCAGGCACTGTGCTATAATTGTTACCTCATATGACCTCAATTACAATTATTACCTCATATAATCCTCATAACAACCCTGGGAGGTAGGTGCTATTATCATCCCTATTTTACAGATGAGGAAACTGAGGCAAACAGAGGTTACGGGACTTACCCAAGGTCACACAGCTAATAAGTGTCTGAGGCCAAGGCAAGATTTTAACTCAGGCTTTCCTGATTCCAGGTCCAGCACTCTATTCACTGTGCAGCATCTAGTCACCCCAGGAATGTATGATAAGGACAGAAAGAGAGGTAAAAGCTGGATTGCAAAGGGCTTGCAATGCCAAATGGCGGTTATCACAGAAGTTTACTAAGCAAGAGAATGACACGGTCAGACCTATGCTTTCAAGAGTCACCCGGAGGGAAGCAGAGGGGGTGGCTGATTGATCTTTGCAAGGGCATTAGGGTTTCAGTGATTAATCACAGAAGTGAAATCAAAAGGCCAGTATGGGAACAACAAATTTACCCCCTGTTCTACTCCTTTCCTGATCTCCATTCTATGCTAGAAAAAAGAAACATCACTTCTTAGTACTAAGCATAGCCTAAAGCAGACCTGAGAGAACTCTGCTAATTTCCTGGGCACAAACACACTTTCCTCAGAGTGTGGAGAAAAGTGTTTTGGCCTACAAGTACTCCTTTGGAGACTCCTGCTGGGCTAGCTTAGGTAAGGGCTGAGTTAATAATAATAAAGTAGTTAATTAAATGGAATAGGTAACAAGGGCAATAAAATTTTGACAGCAAGATGTGACTAATCTAATAAGACCTGAATGTACTTCTTATAATTAAGAGATTTACACATCAAATGATTAGAATCTACTTTGCAAATCCAAATTTGGATGAATTCAGCTCAACCAACATTTTTTGAAAGTTGTATGTATAAGCCACTGCGCTAAGCATGAAGGGTTACAAAATGACCAAAATAAAAAAAAAAAAACAACTAAACAATCCCTGCTCTACAGCAATTATATTCTTCCCGTCCCCACCCCCCGGCTCCACACACACCACTAAAGGTAAAATAATAGCTGGTCTTAGGGGTCAGGAATGTTAAGGTTCAAAATCACCTCTTACACAGGTAGAGGGATGTTGAGCCAAACACTTAATTAAGCTCCTAGAGCTTGTCTGATATGGATGGTGATTTGAATTAGTGGAGGAAGGTCCTCCTCTGCATATATGTAATTCTTTGGATATATGTAATTAGTTGAATTTGGAAAAACTGGTTTCTTTTTTTTTTTTTAAACTCAACAGGCTCCCTATACCCTGCTGCCACATTCATGCCAGCCAGCCTAGCCTCCCAGGGTTCTCGCTCCTGCCCTGGAGCCCTGTGCTCTGACTGGTGAGGGTTTTCCATAACTAACCTCACCCAGAGCCACCAAAGTCATATCCTTCCTTCCCACCACCCCTAATATATATTAGACACACTGAAGACACAGATTTTGCATTTGCCTCCTCACTGTACCTGGAACACAGCAAGTGCCTAATAACATTTTTTGTATCTCATTTCATTTTTCTCTAATTTTGCCCCCAACTCTCACTTGGTCTATGACCCCAACTCTCCCCCCACTCCTTTCATCCCAGCCCATTTTCTTTTGTTGTTATTCATTCCTGTCTCACTCTTTGTGAGCCCATTTGAGGTGTTCTTGGCAAAAATACTGTAGTGGTCTGCCATTTCCTTCTCCAGCTCTTTTTACAGATGGCAAACTGAGGCAAACAGAATTAAGTGACTTGCCTAGGGCCACATAGCTAGTAAATAAATGTCTGAGGCCAAATTTGAACTCAGGTCTTCCTGACTCCAGGCCCGGCCCTCTATCCACTGTATCTCTTAGCAGCCCTAGCCCCTTTTTCCAGAATTTCTCATATCTAGAATCTTCTATGCCACGCTAGAAGCTCCTAGTTCCCTGATTACTTGGTTTCTCCCTGAGTATGATGTTAGGAATTAGAAACCAATCACATCTGACTGAGTAGCGCAGCCGTGATCCCTGAGCTGCACACACTGCCCAGAAGCACAGTGGCTAGAGTTCTAAACGACCTTGAAATCTGCCTTCCTGCCATGGCCTGAAAAACTTCGTGCCAAAGGCTACCAAGTGACATCCTGGCTGATTCCAGAAAATGCAAAGCATGTCTGGGGGCCAGAGGAGAGTCCAGTTTGGCTTGAGCATCAGCTGCATGGAGGACAGTAGTAGGAGATAAGGCTGGAAAGGAATGGTGGACCTAGATTGCAGTCATGTGGTACAGGGGAAAGAGGACCTGACAAAAGAACTTGTCCTTTATTTGGTAAGCAATCCTCACTGAAGAGAGGAGTATATCCTTGAATAATAATAGCTGGCATTTACATAGTGCATTAAGGTTCTGTGAAGTGCTTATGCATATATTATCTCATTTGGACCTCACAATAACCCTATGAAGTAGGTGCTAAATTTAGCTAAATTAGCTAAATTTTACAGATGAGGAAACTGAGGCTGGGAGAGTAACTGACTCAGGATGGATTGAGGGTGGGGAGAGTGGAAGATCTGTAAGGAGAATAGTATAATAGTCCAAGGAGGTGATCATGGGAATTTGTACCACTGTGGTACAGTAAAAAAAGGGACAGGAGACATTATAATGACAAACTGACTGGATTTAGTAACTAGGTGACTCAGTGAGATAGAGCACCAAAGCCTGGAGTCAAGACTTGAGTTCAAATCTGGCCTCAGACACTTACTGGTTGTGTGACCTTGGGCAAGTCACTTTACCTCTTTTTGCCTCAGTTTCTTCATCTGTAAAATGGGGGGGGGGGGTAAGGATATAACAGCACATACTTCCCAGGGTTGTTGTACGGATCAAATGAGATTATATTTGCAAAGCACTTGGCACAGGGCCTGGCACACAGTAAACACTGAATAAATGTTAGCTATTATTAACTGAATGGATGAGATGAGTGGTGAAGGAGAGGGAAGAGAATGCCACGTTTTCAAACACTGGAGAATTGGATAAATTTTAGCATCATTGACAGTGAGTGATGTCCTAAGGAGGAAGATGTTTGGGGGAAATGCAGTAAGTTCAGGAACAGATCTGTTGCACAACTGAACATGCAAGTTGGGGGTTTTGAAAAAGGTAAATGCTAAGGACAAGATTGAAAAGTCATTCTGCAGACAGGTAGTAGATGAGACTGTAGAAACAAACCTGAAGAAGGAGGACAACCAAGGGCAGAACCCTGAGGAACATCCATCTGAAGGGGGTCAAGAAAAGGAGGGATATGATTTTGCTTTGGGGCCAAACCTGTAGTTTCATCCACGTAGGGAGCTCTCCAATGCAGATAATTAACTCTTTTACAACGTATTTTGTTAAAATTCTTGACTCACTGAGCAGGCAGATGACTTACCCAGAGTCACAGAGATAGGGTATATGTCAGAGACAGGATTTGAACCCACTACTGCCTTATGCCAAACCCAACTCATTAACCACCACCCATTCTCTGTCACTTAATAAGATATCATATCTATAGGTTAGGAAGGAGCAAAATATACTGAGTCTTTCACAACATGAGTATTGTGGAAGGGTTATACATAATGATACGCATGTGGCCTATGTTGAATTGCTTGACTTCTTAGGGAGGGTGGGAAGGAATGGAAGAGGGGAGAGAATTTGGAACTCATAGTGTTAAAAACAGATGTTCAAAAACAAAAAAAAAATAGTTTTTGCATGCAACTAGAAAATAAGATACACAGGCAATAGGGTGTAGAAATTTATCTTGCCCTGTAAGAAAGGAAGGGAAAAGGGGATGGGAGGGGAGTGGGGTGACAGAAGGGAGGGCTGACTGGGGAACAGGGCAACCAGAATATACGCCATCTTGGAGTGGGGGGGAGGGTAGAAATGGGGAGAAAATTTGTAATTCAAACTCTTGTGAAAATCAATGCTGAAAACTAAACATATTAAATTTTAAAAATGAAAAAAAAATAAGATATCATATCTAACCCTCAAATATATTACTGAATCATACTTTAAATATCAACCTAAGAATGTTTTTCCCAAATAGCTATATCACCATCTTCATATTAAGATAAAAATATCCTGACCAAAAGACTTAAATATTCTGTTATTAGGGGGAAAAATACTGGAGTAGAATGTAGTTATAAGCTATATCGAGGAGACCCCCCCAAAAAAAAACCTCCATAGAAAGAAAAAAATTGTTATCTGGTATATGAGCTGAAAAAAAAAGATGCAAATACAGGGATGATTCTGGCAAAACCAGTGATCTCAGCATGGGGTAGTTTGTATACTATCATTATAGACTTCAGCATCTAGGAATTTGTCAAGCATTGGCAATACTTCATAAAGCAGTGTGTCATGTAACTAGGAAGACGCCTACTCCAACAAGACTCCAAAGAAAACAAATTTTAACAATGTTGGTCGGAGTCTTCAAGCACACGATCACACCCCCTCTCTAACTTAGCGGATAGATGGTCTTTGAATGATGTTATGGACAAAATATTCTGCACGCTGCAGCCAACCTGGTGACAAACAACTATCTACAAACATCGGCTGGCTTTCAGGCACTGGACATAAAAACCATCCCTTGGTCCGTATTCAAAGGCAGTTCAACTTAAAAGGAGGTGTCAAAGCTTGAGTTTTGCTGCTATAAGCGTTTGAGAACCCAAGGTCACCTCCACACGATGATGAGATAGGAATTTAGTGGAGCAGCCCAATAATAAATTAGTATCATAAATCTGCCTGTGATGCTATCATGCATGAAGCCTAGAGTAATCAGAACAATGTATTCTGAAAAAAATACATTAATCATTGTCTTTTCACCTGATAGCCAAACATACACCCTTTCATCAAAGTGTTGCGGTTTTTTTTTTCCCCAGTGTTTTATGGAGAAAAGGTTAAGTTATTCTCAAAAATTAAGGAATTTCTTTGTTAAAAAAAAAAAGACCAGAAAGAGAGGTGAAGCTGTTTACCTTTAATCACTTAATTTATACTTTATAAATATTTTATTAATACATAAATTAATATATTTTATTAATTTAATTGCTTAATTCATATATCTTCCCATTAGAAGCTATTACAGTATCACTTTAGTTTCTCTAAATTTATTGAGTTCAATTTATTGAGCCAACTATAATTTTTCCTGGAATAGAAAGAATTAACGGGTGATAGATCTCCAAACAACAGCAAGGAAAATAGGAACCTTCTGGTAATAGCAGTGTTTTGTTTTGTTATAGCATGCACGGTTGTAGGAAATCCAGTCAACTCATCCTCTGACCAATCCAGGCAATACCTCCTCCAGGACATATCAATCCAGTCCCACTGGATCAAAGATGAGTCACACCCTCCACTGACTCTTGGCTCACCCTTCTCATTTTACCGGGAAAGGGAACACACCCAGATGTGGTGGACTGAAATTTGCTTAAAGAATTATCTAATTTTTAATCAAAAACTAAAATTTTAGAAAACACTGCTATTACCAGAAGGTTCCTATTTTCCTTGCTGTTGCTTTGAGATCTATCGCCCATTAATTCTTTCTGTTCCAAGGAAAATTATAGTTGGCTCGATAAATTGAACAAAACCTATTTATACAGGTATAAAACAAAAATGCATAAATGCCACTTTTTAGGGATCCACACTTAGGGATGCATGATCTTCACATCAATAAGTTCCCTCAAAGAATACATACCGCCATTTGATTTTGAAGATACATTGGAGAAAGGAGGAAGAAATAAAGGGAAAGGTGCAGAAGGTACAAAGAACCAGCCACATTTAACTATACAGTCACAGAACGTAGAGTCATTAAAGATCAAAGAGTCCCATCTCCTTTGGCCTTTCACACTAGAATAAAACATCTTAGTGGCCTTCGAACAGTCTGGTATCAGAAGACAGTGTTGGACATGGAAAACAGGAAGACTAGAGGTTAAATAAGTCCAGGGTTATTGTGAGGCTCAAATGAGCACTATGCAAATACTAGCTCTTATTAAAACAGAAGAAACTAAACAACCTGCTGGGGGACATTCTGATTCTAAAGTGCTTCTAGAGAAACGATTCATTATTACCATCTTGTATATATCTTCCTTGGGTTTTCACTAAGCTATAGACCCTACTTGGCCTAGACTCATATTCAAAACTAAGGTCAGGAGCTGCAGATTTCTTTGTTGTTCAGTCATTTTTTGATCATGTCCGAATCTTCATGACCCCATTTGGGGTCTTCTTGGCAGAGGTACTCAAGTAGTTTACCATTTCCTTCTCCAGCTCATTTTACAGATTAGGAAACTGAGGCAAACAGAGTCAAGTGACACACAGCCAGGAAGTGTCTGAGGCCAGATCTGAACTCAGGATGAAGAGTCTTCCTGACTCCAGGCCCAGTGCCCTAGCCACTGAACCATCTAGCATCTAGCTGCCCCATACAGGCTTCTACCAGAGCACAAAAAAAAGGAAGTAGCAATCAAGGTAAGGTAAGGCATCTTACCAAACCAGACCTGATGGCACAAGCTGCTCTGATACTAAAAGCATGATCCACAAGTACTGCCATTGTTTTCTCATAGATGTCTCTCCCCAGTTGACATTTACTGCCACCCGTGCATTCTTTCACCAATCCAGATGTTGAACAAAAGCTCCCATTTAGTAGATCATTCCCTTTTGGTAAAATATGTAAACAATTTTTCTGAATCCAAGGCGACAAGAGAAGTATTAAAAAAAAACCATAAACAACAGAACGTTTAAACGAAAGATCTGACTGAAGAAAACACTGAGTTAGGGTTACACTTACACACACATAATGGAAAGAATTATTGCTTCAATGAACTAGGGTCCCTAGTGGCCCTCCAAAAAAAGACTCTTATGCTTCAAAGAATATTTAAAAGGAGGGGGATGGGTCCAGCTAAAAGTGATAGTTTGATCTAGAACTGGAAGACAGAAAAGTGAGCTAAGCTATTCATAACAGCCAAAAGACCCTCAGAAGAGGGTCCGAGTTTGGAACAAGTGGCTTCACCCTAGCCTGGAAAGGATTAAGCACCCTTAAAATCTACTTAAGGAGAACTAAGTCACATGAAACTGTACTTGGGATAGATATCAACTGTGCAGGGTGTCCCAAAGCCTTACTGTGGTTCTAAGCTTTTTGGAACATCCTGTATGTAGTTTATGCTCAGAGATTCCTTTATACTTCAAAGAAAGACTACTTGTATGCTTACCAACTGAATGTGCTAGACTATTGTGAATGGGATGGGAATACTGGGTCCTATTGCAGAAGATGTTGCTTGCAGTGGTAAAAAGCTAGGACCCACGGACAAGTCTTTGATCAAGAAATCTTTCTCCTTCTTGCTCATAAGCCGTGGCAATAAACATGAATAATTCAAGCTTTCAGATATTTCGCATATAATAATATTTCACATATTATTGCTATTCCTAATGTTAATAACTGGGGAAATTTCGTGGCACAGTGAATAGAGTGCAGGCTCTCCTAGAGTCAGGAAGGCTCCTCTTCCTGAGTTCAAATCAGGCCTAAAACAGCTGTGTGACCCTGGGCAAATCACTTAACCCTGTTTGCCTCAGTTTCCTCATCTGTAAAATGAGCTGGAGAAGGAAATGGCAAACTACTCTAGTATCCCACCGAGAAAACCCCAAATGGGGTCATGAAGAGTCGGACACAAGTGAAAAATGACAGAACAAAATGTTGATAATTACAATGTATGGGACACAACAAGACAGGTAGAAGGAAAGAAGATTGGAAAGGCAGATTCCTCTCTCATTAAACTGGGCCTATTGGGCTGGTAGGGATTTAAAGAGGCAGAGAACGTGGTTAAGGGCATTTATAAAATTTAGATGAGACATATGAATAAACAAAAACTCAAGACCTAAAAAGTCAGATCAGACCTTAAATATGATGGGACCCCTATGATGATTGTTAAAATCAAAGTTGTAATAACCCAACAAGCATGGAAACTTTTATCTATGCTATTAAATTCTGACACTGATATGTCAAAGGAACCAAATGACATTGAGAAGAATTAGTAAAAGGGTGCTTGACTTGGGGGTCAGGT